>NC_141694.1:1076641513-1076794013 GCF_964263255.1 Lissotriton vulgaris | reverse complement strand
CCTGAATTAGGTGTGAAAACTGCCTCCAGAGGACCTGTGTCTGGGGAGGTGTTTTTTTCTCTAGCAGTATGTAGAATCAGGCAGTGCTCAGGAACTTAATCTTCTTTAAAGCCTCTAGGGTTACATGCAGATATGAGATGAGTCCTTGACAAACCCTTTCTTTGGCTCCCCTAGTCAGCCAGGCACCAATGGCAGTGGGAGAGGAGCTACCACCAGAACACCTCTGCATGGGTACACAGGCTCTGCAAAAGGAGAAAAGGGATTCACCATATTGGATTTTTTAGGAGTGAGGCGAGCTGTGGTATGGTTTCAGTAGGGCAGACCAAAACTGCTGCAAAAATGTGTAGGGTAACCCATTGGAACTTTTGTATCTTTGGTTAGGGAGGGTGAAGGTGTCAGTCAGTCAGTCATAAACTTTATTCGGATTTACACATAAATTCATAAAAGCACAAGAAAACAGACAGCTCGCTTTACAGCCTACAACGTGCATTTACATAACATCAATATTAATACAAGAGATCAAAAACATTTTATAAAATATACAGTTCCGGATAAAAACACATAAAAAGCCAAGTCTATTTTGTACAAACAAATTTGCAAAGTACAAGCAGAAATTCAATCAATGAATAGAATAAGGATAGAATATAAAACAAAAAAACCTCAGCATTTTGACAGAGCCTAAAAGTGTGAGAGGCAAGCCAGGTAAATACTCTTGAACCTGAGGACCATGTCACTATCTGACAGTACTAAAGTGCAGGGTCTTCCTAATGCTCATGCAAGCCCATAAAATGCAGCAACTGAGCAGCATATAAAAGGGTCTGGGAGAGATTTAAAAAAATATAATGCTACTCGTGATTGTCTAAAATTGCGGCTTTTTAAAATTGGGAAAATATACTTTGCCCGAGCCAAAATATAAAAAGTGCAAAATAAAGCAATATGAAGATCAAACTGCTTGGATATCATATCACAGGGGCAAGGTGATAGGTCAGAATAGGTATACTTATTAGCAGGACAGTGCAACATCAACGGAATTAAGTTAATTCGTAATCTGATTAGAATGAATCTATGTTGGGAATTATTAGTAATTCCTAAATACGAATAACCTCCCTCGAAGATTGGGGGTGTTTGTTGGTATAAAATCACCAGTTTCTTTAGACGATTCGATTCATAACGATCAAAGGCGGCCTTTTTCAAGTAAGATGTCTTAAGATCACACTTAGAAATTTTCTTGCAAGCACTAAGCTCCTCAAACAGTATCTTGTACCCGATGTCAGTAAGGGTCTTTTCCATGCAATGTAGCCACGCTGTTTTATGCCAGTTATCTAGTCTAAGGCAATCTTTTATGATCCGTTGTGTAAGGCTCACAATATCCCTATCCATACCGAATGCCATAACATGATTGGTGCCATTTTAATGCTATCAGTCAGGTAGGCCACGCTGAGCTCTAAATGACATGTATAGTTTATAGAGGACTTAGGGAGAGAGGCTAAACCTTTGACGAAGCTATCTTCCAGGCTTTGAAGAAAGATGACAGCTGCCATACAACAAACGCCTTCTCCGTAGAAGGCGGCAGAAACTGTTTTAGCTTGGTATATTGTTTTAATATTTTCAAAAGGTTTCAGCCCCAGTCTTTTAGCAAAGGCTTAGATTGCTCCAACGCTCCTCTACAACACTAGAGCCCACACCCACAAGCTAGTGCCAGGCATAATTGTGGCATCACCTGGCACCCTCTTCAGAACACTTTCAGAACTGCAGATGCTTAGAAGAGGGCAGGACCTGTTGTCTGCAGCCTGGGAGGAGCCCTGAAGGGATGGACCTGCTCCTTCTTGTATGCAGGGAAAACATGTGTACTCCAGGGGTCAATGGGCTGATGTCCTGCGTGGCTACAGGGAGACAGCAAGTTGAAAGAGGCCTTATCCTGTAAGTACGCAGCTGACGAGTTGCAACTGGACTTGGACTGAACCCAACTATTGACATTTGCCTGATTTCCTGTGAGTTTCTAAGTGCCTCTCCTTTGGTCTTGGGGGCTTTTGAAGTATACTGTGGTGAACTGGGACTTCAAAGGTAAGTCATAAAGTAAAATATTTGCCCAGGACAAACCTGACTGGTTTATCCAACCTGTGCTCCATCGCAGTCAGCCTTAAATTCCATCTAGGTACGGTCTACATCGTCCAGAACAGAGAGCATTGGTGCTTTGTGCTTTTTGGTGTTATTTATTCTTAAACCCTAAAACTCCCCTTATAGGATATTTGTTATTTTGTTTAATAAATGTTACTCTATTTTTCTAATTCGTTTTGGGATTTTCTTGTTTTGCAACTTGAATTTATTACCGTTTTGGTATGGTATAAATACTTTACGAATTGTCCTAAGTTAAACCTGTTTGCTCTGTGCCATAGCTACCAAGGGAATGAGTTCAGGTTAATTTGGTGAGTTTGAGGGTTCACCTTAACATGGGTTAATAATCCTTGAGGTGGGTAGTCACAATCCCATGTTAATGATCCAATTTCTTGCAACCACCATCTATGTAAATGCAATATATTTCTATTCATGGAAGGTACATGCAATATATATAAGAGTCCTGTAATTCAGCTTGGGTCAAGCCCACATGACTCTTTCTTCTAAACCCTTACTGTAATTTCACACAAATTTAAAATTAGAAGGCTCATATGAATTTCAACAATATCAAACCAGGATAGTTTCAGCCTTGTTGAAAGCTGGCGAACAATGGTCGCCCAGGGCTCTTTCTTTTCTGTTCATTTTAAAATGCATTTACCAACCTAAAACTTAGTAGTGTTGATGAAAATGAGAACTTTTTATTCGGAGGATCATCATCATCCTGAGTTGAAGAGCACACAATCTTTAAAGGGAAATGTGCTTACAGCAAGAGTTCTCATGTGGTAAACAGCGTCTGCAGGACTGTACACTGAAATACAACTCGGCACTTTATCTCTCCTGCAGTGTTATCAGCTCACACAAATAGGTATGCTTTGTCATCTTATATTTTGCTCCAGTTGCAAATGTCTCAACAATTATATTTGCCGGCTACAAATATAGGGAGGCGGCAGAGGGGATTGAAGGGGCAGGCTGATGCAACAGAGTTTAATATGATGGGCAGGGAGCTGGCAATCAAGAACAGGCATGCTAAATCCTATGAGCCCTTTAGACTTTTCTTCAAGCTCAGAGCATGTCGCTGCAACTCTGGTTAGGTTGATGTTGTGTTGCTGACCAATAACCTGCTCAACACCCTTCTACTCTGGGTCACCATGTCACCCCTCTACCCCTTCCATCTCACTCTCCCCCACCTCACCCTCGTCTTTTGCGCTAGTCTCAACTCTCCCTCTACTATTCTGCTCTCCTTTTTTTAATTTTCCTGTTCACTTTTAACTGTATAGTGTACTTAATATGTTCTTGTGTTATCACTATGTAAAGCGCTCTGATACTCTCGGGTCCAGCAGCGCTATATAAAACCTTTTAACCCCTTCTATGCTGATGACGGCCCCCGTCCCCTGATGCAGAGGTCTAGCCCGGGACCAGGGTTCAATTCCCCACCACGGCGGGTCTTGGGCTCAAAATTCCACGGACCTGATAATTCTCGCCTCGGTGCCTATTCCAATCATGCAACTCTGGGCAATAGCTTGCTTAATCTTCACAACGGCCCCCACAACGCTAAGGATGCCTGGCCTCCACCTTGGGGGTGCCCAGGAGTGGACGCCTCACAGGGAAAGCCAGAATGGGTTCCACAGCGGTATTCGTACAAGCGCCTTGAGACCCTTGCGGGTGAGTAGTGCGCTATACAAGTATCAATTTACAAGTATCAATTTTTACCCGCCAACAGAGTAAGAAGTGCTGTACAAATGCTACAAAACCATGCAATATAGAACAGCCCAAATTCACTATTATATAGTGCAGGTACCCTTAAGATGTCAAGCACTACATGTTGCACTTCTGATCAACCCTCTGTTGCCAAATATATTTTGCTCTGAAATCGCAGAATGTCAATCCCCTCACTATTTTTGCAAAGAGGGTGTAAGGTAGCAGGAACAACACAAACTACTGTGGGTTCACATCTTTGCCAGAACAACTCGCATTCGAGGGCACTTAAGGAATCGAAGCGAGACTGCTGCCGAAAATTATGATATCAAGAAAACAACGAAGGGCCTTGACTCGGACTCAGTAAGGCTGAGTCAATTAGCTATAGAACAAAACAATTGCCAATACTGAGAAAGACTCCTAGAAATCCTTTCCAAAAACCTTATGAACAAAAATTAAAAGTCTGCTTTTTAAATTGCCTCATTCAATGATTTATTCAACTTTTTTTGCCTTCATTATTTTTGCAAAAAAACGTGATTTTTTTGTGCATTATAATACATACAAAATATTCGAAACAGATTATATACAAAGAGATGACCTGGGACCAGGTCACATAGAATGAGTTTGTAAATAGAAGAGCAAATCCTTAGTTCCGTTCACGTTGGAAGATATACAAACTTGAGAAATTTGTGGTTCTTGAGATTATGTTTCACTCTTCCTTTGTGTTTACACTGGGACCTTCATGTAATATGGCTGTTTGAAGTGTGAATGAGGTTTGGATGGTTTTGGCCAAATTTGTGAGATAAGACAGTTGTGTGTGTGTCGATCGAAGGAGGTTGTAAATGCAATGTATATATCTCTTTGTATATAATCTGTTTCGAATATTTTGTATGTTTTATTATGCACAAAAAATCACGTTTTTTGCAAAAATAATGAAGGCAAAAAAAGTTGAATAAATCATTGAATGAGGCAATTTAAAAAGCAGACTTTTATGTTTTGTTCATAAGGTTTTTGTAAAGAATTTCTAGGAGTCTTTCTCAGTATTGGCAATTGTTTTGTTCTATAGAAAATTATGATATGTCACTAAATGCTCTGGGAAATTACTGAAATACGGTGACCAGAAATAAACGCACTCTTCCTAATTGAGGAAAGGAAAGTGTGTAAACCAGTGAAAATTGGAACTAATAAGGATTATAATCAGAAGGAACTACCAGTTCATCTATCTCCTAGAGTTACATACTACATACTATAAAGAGAACCCAACTGTCTTTTGAAAAATAAAACTTGTCCTGAAGAAGTTGGTGCAGAATAAGACAAGTCCACAGAAAACGCTGGATCAACACTTTGCTTTTACTATATTTGTAAGAACTTTGGTTTGATTTACTGTTTTTTTAAAACTTGCATGTATGGGATTTTGATAATATGTGAAATGTTTATTAAGAGTTATTCATGTGAAGAGATTCACAGATAAAATTCAGTGTATGAATATTGTGATTTTTACACAAGTGTAAATAGGAGGAATGACAAAGGAGGCCTTCTGTTTTTGTTTTACATCCTAGTATAAGATTGAAAACATTTTATGAAATATTTCTTTGGAATATTGACATTAGAAGGAAAAAATTTTAATAAAGGAGGAGACATATTTTGCAAAAAAAAAAAGGTTTTATTGCTTTTGAGTATGTATGCATGAATGTGATAGAAGAACAATAGGGGTGTTCCACGAGATTGATTGAATCAACACAAGGGGGGCAATAGTTTTTTTCCGGTTATTTGAACCTCGTTCCCTTTATTTGTTTGAAGATTTACTCTCTATCAGTGTTAAAGGTTTCACTTAAAGCCAGTTCTACTAAAATAGTGTCACCAGCTTGAATGAAATCCTTGTGTTAAATGAAACCAGGTACAAGCAAGGGCAAGCAGAATATTGCATAATATTCCTATGCATAAGAGGTGTAAATACCAGAAAATTACATATTTTATGCAGCTTACCCTTGATGATTGCCCTCTCGTTGCAGTTTGTACTGGAGGGTGCATCTCGAGTAGGAATCTCACAGAAGACAATGCTGGTTACCTGTACACTGTAGTGTTCACTTAGTATTATGCTAAAACAGCTTTTTTAGCTAGAACATCTCTAAGGCATCATCGGCAGCCAATACTTAATAAATAGGCACGTCACAATTTTATTTACCATCAGTGGCTTCTCCTCCGCTAAGGCGGAGGAGCTTCGCCTCACTGCTTTTCAGCAGTGTAAATAACGGAAAAATAAAATGATAATAACTTGATGGTATCATAGTTTTATTTGTTTCTGCTGTAGCAGCTTTGCGGGCGGGGCTGCTTTATTGTCAGAGGAGCAGGGGTAGGAGTGGTGTCACTCTGTATGTGTGCATGAACGGTTGGCCGGCCAAACAGTCATGCGCACTTTGCATGTTCTCCACTCAGGTTGCATTACAACCTGGGTAGAGAACATGCCCAAGATCTCTACCTCCATCTGAGCATTGAACCACAGAGCTCAGACCAATCATATTGCAGGATTGCAGCGTTGTGATTGGCTCAGGGCAGTCTGGTTGCTTCCTGTACCTAGCAGAGAAGAGGGAGAATTAGGAGGGACGCGGAGAGGAGGTAAGTGCAATTTTCTTTCTTTTTTTTACTCCCCACTCCCACCCCCGATCCATGCCAGCTGCCACTGTTTACCGTTTGTGCAAAACAGTGATGCTGATTTTGAAGCTGCACCGCACTAAATGAGGTTTTGGTAATCTGATTCAACGTTTTTGGCCACAGCACTATTTTTTAACTGCAGATGGTGTGATTTGCTATAAACTTTAATTTAAAAATGCAGGGGCGCAACTAGGCCTAAATCTTGATGGGTTTCAACCTATGGAAGTGAGCTAACACTTCAAACAATGGGGTGGACTTATCATTACAGTCAGTACAAGAAAATAGAGTAATATATTGTCTGTTTTAAGCATATCGGCGAAACCCAATATGATTACAAAAAACAGTTGTAGCGGATTTGACACTGTTTATTGGGTACTGACAGATTTCTTTAAAAATGTGAATATTTTGCCAACTAAGAAACAATGTCTACAGATTTCAATACAGACCAGTTTAGAATCAGTTTTAGCAAAGTTATTTCAAGATGACAATTCTTTTTGCCAATCCTCCAACAATTCCTTCTGTGAAATAACAATGAGCTAATAAAATAATTGTAATTCCATTTGCTGAAAGACACTCCTGTCTGACTGTTGACTCAAGCTACTTTTTCAGCTTGCTCATCAGTATATTGAAATATATGCTTGTTTGAGGCTGAACACATGTACAGGTCTAAGAATCTTGAGCTTAGTGAGCTAATGCGCCTGATGTCAGGATGTGTGATTGGCAAGTCTCAAGTTTGATTCCTAATACATCTTCCATTCCTCCTGACATTAAATAAGTGAGTGCCAATCAATTGGAAATATTAGTGCCTATTAATTACTTTGCCAAGAATCTACACTATTGTAAATTAAAATAAAATAGTTGTTGTTAGCAACCCACATTGAGGCAGTTCTCATATGAGATGACTGGGCTACAAGAGCAACATCCATGCAGGGACCCATCAGGCCTAAAGAAAACAGCAGAAAAAGGTACTTGACTTGAAATAACTTTGCAACAAATAATGTACTAGCATGCACAGAATACAAGTATTCCTTCAGGCTCCAGAATACATAGAATGTGTAGATAATGGGCAGTGGCCTAACAAAAATTCAAACGAAATAGAACTCGTGCTACTTAATGACATATGCTATATTATCAACAATGCTTTTAGTTTTGATCTGAAGACCCCAGCACATAAAGTGTCGAATCCACTAAAGTATCAATGTTGTTTTGAAACCCTGGCTGGGCAATGTGCTATGTAGAATGCAACATGTGTAACACATTTCTCCAAAGTTTTGTTGTGAAAGATGACTATGTTCTCCATAACAGTTTTTACTTGTGAAGTGTAACAAATGCCATAGAGCATCTTGGCCCTGAAATGACTAATAACAATAAAAGATATGAAGATAATCAATAAAACAGATTACTGTTAAGAGACTTCATAAACAGAATGATTCAGAAGGCCAATACGGAGTGCATTCTAAATAGCAACAGAAGAAAATGAACACCCACCTTAAGCTCCCTCCTCCATCAAGCATCTCTAAATTTGGGGACTGGTAGTAGTGTCAAACTGTTGGAATCACTTAGACTTGGAAGCAAACACATAAGGAGTATGGGCCTGTTTCATAATAGTCTCTGCAGTCAAAGCAAACAGCCTATTTCCCGGTCTTTATCGTTTTTTATATGAATAAAAACAGAAAAGAAAAATATACTTTTTGAATGGTTCTTAGCGCTGTTACCCAAAACTGCGAAGCCAATAGCTGTGCAGACTGACAGTTCAGGGAGTTAAAATAAAAAGTGGGGTGCGTGGCCTGGCTGCCAATGGAGTAGGACACGCCTCACGGTGTCTGCTCTCCTGCAGCATGCCCATACTTATCCTTCAGTATCAGGATCCGGGAGCCAGGGGCAGACCCTGCTCTAGCCCATCGCCTGTCCCCTGACACACCCTACAGGCAGCATGCACCTCCTGAGGGAAGAGGTAACCAGCAGAAACACTGAGGCCCATGGATTGAGAGTGGCCGTACCTTCCATATTGGGGTCAGACGAGACTGTGGTGGCACGTCCCTTGAGGGCCCGGGCGGACTCCTGACCCACTTTGGTCCCCCTATGGGTGCCGTGATGTCAGCCCAGGCCTGGGGGGTCAGAAGCGGCCTCCCTCCACGCCTTGCCTGAATACGGGTGCAGTCCGCCTGGCCAAGACCAGCGATGCCATCTTCTGGGCCCTGCATTCGGCTGCAGACTTTGCTGCATGACCATCATGGTGACTGGCATCCCGCCTCCTGTGTCTGGGGGAGCACTGCGGGCTGGTCCGAGCCCTGGGGGATCTGTGCCGGACCCCCAACCTCTTTCCTGCAAGGCCTTGGAGGGCGGCCTAGCCTGCATCCTTTCCCTGCGGCCTTGCCATGGAGCACAATGGTTGGGCGGCGGTGTTCTGAGGGCCTCCGTTTCCCCTGAACTGACTGTAGAGAGGGGGCATGGTGTAGTGCCGCACCCTCACTGAATACGGGACTCAGAGGGGACCTGCCATCATCAGGGTTAGGTGCGGCCCGGGCGCGGTCTGCCGGGGGCCCACCTGCCGTACATCTGAGTCTGCAGCTGAGACCCTCTGTCGTGGTTGACACTGAGGTGAGAGCTCAGGCTGGCGCATATCTTCGCATCGGACTACGGCGAGGAGCGGTGATCAGCTGTGCTACCGGACAGTGGGTGCTTCCCCCACGTGTGTGGAAGACTGCTGCTTGGGCCTGGGAACCCCCACAGAAGACTGGGCCTACGTGGGGTTGGTGCACACCCCTTGGAGGGATTGCCTTGGGTTTCCCCCGCCTCTATACCCGACGCAGACTTGGAGCCTTCTGCCCCGTCTCACTCTCGGGCTATTCTGCATCAGTTTAGTGCCTGGCTTGGGCCCAAATCTTGTGGAGGGGCACCCTTGACCTAACTGACGGCGTGGGACCCCTTGAGTGGGGTGTGGGTGATCGGCTGCACTGTTGGGCAGTGAGTGCTTACCCCGGCCTCCCAGAAGCTAGTGGAGGATCGGGGTACGGATCTCAGGCCCCTGCGGAGAGTCCAGCCTCTTTGGGGCCCACATCCACCTGTTGAAGAGACCGACCTGGGGTCCGGCTCCTGCCTCCCCCTCCCATGCAGCCATAGGACTTTGTTGCCAGACTTCACCCTGGAAGTACCTGCTGTGCACTAGCTTAACAAGTGGCCAGGGCCTGGATCGTGCTGTGGGGCCTTCCACCTACCTTGCTCCCCACTCTGGCATCTGGGGCAACGCTGAGGCTCATATTTGGACTACTCTATGTGCCAGGGCATTGTATTTTTGAAGGGGGGTTGTAGGAGAGTAGGGTCTGCTATCCTATGGTCACCCCAATTTTTGCTTTTTGCTTCACTGGTTTTCGACTTAATGTGGCTGTGGGCCTGCTAATCAGACCCACAGCCTGCTGTTCTCTCTCTAACTTCACAGACCTGTACTATAGGTACATAACCAATTTGGTACTGGACACCTTGTCAGCCCCTATAAAGTGCACCATAGGTGCCAAGGGCATAGGTGCATCCAAGGCCTACCAGGGGCTGCAGCATAGCTTTTGCCACCCCTGGCTGGTTCTTAAATTGACACAACTGGCTGATCACTCAGCTGGGGCAAGTTGGTGTAATCACCCCTTGCTTAGATATAGTATACCTATATCTAAACCTATATCTGGACACATAAAAACCTATAAGTCACTCCTATGGCAGGCCTTATCAATCCTGCAGGCAGAGTGCTTGGTTTTACGTGAGAGGGGCTATCTCACAGGGAAAAGCCAGGACGGGTTCCCAAGGCAAGTGCGGAGATACCCCTTCGGGGGTCGAATCTGGCGCTATATAAGAATATAATAATAATAATATACTCTTAAATGCATTATAATCCATCGCGGTTATGTGTTAACTTTGGTTTGGCTTTATCAAAACATGTTGTGTAAGGTGTCGTACAATTTGGAATACTATCCCTTCGACAGTCCTGTCGACGGGGATAGCATCCCACCCTTCTAGAGGGAGAAGACATGTTACTTTACTAAAACGCGGTTAATCCTAACCAGAGCCTCAGCATCACAAAATGGATGCTGCTGCCACCGACACAAGTCTGACCTCCTGCTGCTGACCGAAACTTGCCAGAGGCGGCCTGGACAAAGGGTTTCCTGTCGCGGGGAGGTGCTACACCACCCCAGACAGGAGATAGTGTATTGGGGCAGGGAGGGCTGAAAGAAACTAGACAGTGCCTGGGGCGCACAAGGCTTCCCCTTGCATAATCCGGTCAAACCGGTTCTGGGGCACACCAGCCCCAGTCCCAGCGCGACCCTGGACAAAGGGAAAGGGGTGTAACCACCCCCTTCCTGGGTCCCACCCATAGGAGGGACCTAGCAGGTAATCCAGCCCCCTAGATTGGTATAAGAATGGGAGCAGTGCCAACGCACTCAGATTATCCTGACTGAAACTTATGAAATGAAACTCTGGACCCTTCGACATCCTACTCGAGGTAGAAGACTGAAGAATCTCCCTTGTGGTCAAGGAGTGACCACCCTGTGCAAACGGGCACCATCCAGCACCTCAACATTTGCTTTGTTGCAGTTCCTGCTGAAACTCGAGCAACAGAGATCAACAAGACCCAGCGTGCCTGTCTTCTAACAGCCCGATCCTCATGCCCTGCAGAGCTGAGACCCGTGGAGGTGACTTGAAGCGTGGGGCCGGCCATCTTGGAAAGACCACGAGGCGCTGACCATGCAGCTCCCGAGGCACTCTCGAAGCTGTGCATTGGGGTTTGAGAAGCCCCAGCCCTGAGCCTCTCTTGCACCGAAGCTCATCCCTCCACATTCACCGAGTGCTGCGTGGGGCCCTTCTGCATCTTTTGGCTCAATGCGTTGGTCCGGTCGCTTGCCCATTGGCTAGCGGCCCCAGTACCGACGAATCTTTGAATCTAACTTGTGAGTCTGGTTGCTCCAGACTTGCCCTCTCTCCCCTGAAAAGGAGCACCCGCTCTGACCCTCCTTGTCCGAGTAAGAAGCGATCTTTGAATCCTGCGGGGGTTGCGCTTGCCAAGGGTTGTTTGCTCCAATCCAGAAGCCGACACCGCTGACAGCGAGAGCCTGCGTGGGACAGCTCGCGATCCACTCCTGGACATCCTTGGTGCCCCAGAGTCCATGTGGCAGCGGAGACAAGTGTCACAACATCCACCTGATTGCGCCCAACATTGCCTGGTTGCTTCCTGGTTCCACCCTGGTCACTGCTGAGTGACCCAGACTCTGTCCCCTCTGCTTTCAGATCATCTATATCTTTGATCCACCCTTGGATCACACCGGACACTTCTCTTCTCGACGCCTGCAGCATCTTCATCTTCAGGCACCATCAACCTGCGTGACGGAACCCAACACTACTTGCATCCGTGCACCTGCTTCCTGTGGGTGAGGTAACTCAGCAACGCCGGTGCTCCTGCACTGGTACATACCTCTAGTGTATATGTCTAAAGTTTCGTCCTTCTAGGTTAGGCGGAAGACTCCTTTAACAGTAACTTTTTAACTTTTACGCACCATTGACTTTGCATTGGTGCATGTGTGTGCTTTAAGTGCTGCACCCGAATCCCACGGGCTTTTCCCGACTTCAGCATTGCTAGTCCCGACTGTTCCCAGCGATGCCCTAGGCCTGACCACTGTTTGATTAGTGATACTTATACCCAGTGCTTAATTTGTGCCGGTGCTTTCCGGTGCTTAGCACCGGCACTTATTTCTGAGGGCCGGGTCTACCCTCCACATGGGTCTTTCCGGTAAATGGCGTAAACATTTTAAATTGGGTGACTAATGAGGCGCATTCCGCTTCTCTGGAGACCTGCCCATGCTCCAGCCTAAGGCTGCTGAACATCGTTTTCCCCGGGTGTAATAGTTCCTTTCTCCTGCTTTAAAAGCTGCGTAGTCTCCAGAGCAGACTGTGTCTTCCAGAACAGGCACCTTCCCCCACTCTCTACCTTCCGCCCGCCTCTCCGCTTCCTGCCCCTGACGTCACTCTAATAGTATCAAAGTTGTAGAGGCACGTGGCGCCGAAAATAGCTGACGTCACTGCAGTGCCCAAGTTAATTGACTTCTTGCCGCCCGCGCTTCTTGAAGTTCTGCAAAGCTCCGGCTCCTTCTGACCTCGCCGCTCTCACCGCAGCAGGGAGGCAGGATCAGGTGATATTCGATCTTGTGTATCTGCGCTTTCGTTTTTGAGGAGAGAGTATCTTCAAATCTAATCACTGCATCAACACAGGCCCGCGCTGCTGCCGGCTTCCTTATTTGATCCACGGCTGGGACAGCAGATAGAGGAGGTCTGCTCCCAGACTCCTAGGGTCGAGACCCCGGGGAGTTTGGGGAAGTGAATTTATTTAAACAGAGTGTACTTAGAACCAAGGAGACACCGGTATAAACTGCCAACCATGTGCTAATGCAGTGGCTCCTGATCTGCTCCGCCGAACCCTCTCAGCCACTTTCTTCTGAATCACAGACACACTTTTGGACTCAGAAACCCTGGTATAATCAAAGACTTTGAGTGCTTTCCGTTTCGTAGAAACTAGCCATGTCTCTCTTTGGCTCCAGGGGTCACCTGCCTGCGGGTAGCTATTCTCCTGTAGTTTCTCTCCCTGCACGCCAGTGTCAGCCTCAGCCCAGAAGGCGGTCTCAGGAGATTCCATGCTGCAGGTAAGGAGACTGGCCTTCTTGGTTTCTTTCACTTTCAACAAAACGTGAGTTGTGTTTGTGGACTAGAGGCCTGTTGTGTTTGTTTCCGAGGTGCAGTGAGGGAAGGGAACGAGGTCTAGTTGCGGGCACAAAGGGAATGTTCTCAAAGACGGGTGCAGGGGTATTAATTGAAAGTGTGTCCCGACAGCCGGTAAGTTTGTACTTAAATTCAATCTGTTTACGCGTTAATGGTTCTAGGGAGTCCTTCTCTGTGGTTATTGTGTGTGTGAGTAGAAAGACGGGAGTGTGAAAATCTGGGACTTTTAATTCTAAAGGCGACAAGAATTCAAAGTGACATCTATTCACAATAGGGGAAGTCCCTTTAAAGTGGATTGGCTGACATGTAAATATTTGCTTGGGTTTAAATTGCGCAGAACACCACGTACATGGTTTCACCTTGTTGTCCGGTGCTTCAAAGCAGAGGACGTTTAAAGCAAAACATCTCCTAGGAGGGCAGCATGAAAAAGAGTCCCCATTGGAGGGGCAAGTCAATTGTGATGGGTTGTGTAGCCGGGCTCACTCGCAGAATGTGACGAAGGGGCCTTGAGATTCCCAAATCAGGGGTGTAGCTTTCATTGGTGCAGCGGGCCAGAGGCGCGAGGGGCCACTGCACTTTAATGAAATAATGTATTTTAAAATTCGAAGAGCAGCCAGAGGCCCGTTTCCTTCTTTGCACTAGGGCCCACAACACACTGGCTACACTACTCTCCTGTATCTCACAATATTTCATTGGTCTTCGATTTCATGGGAGGCCGGCGTAGAGTTGCCATATCTTAACTCCCCCCCCCCATTGCCCTTGCATGTACAGGGTGCAGGCTGAATTTGGGGTGGAACAGGATGTTTTTTATTAGATTAATGAATTGTAATGCTGCCATACTGGGCGGGTGGTGTTTGTGCTGGTTTTCACGTTGTAGTTGTGTTTCTTTACCATTCTATTCTGCCCTGCATTAACTGTGGGAGTCCTATGTTTTCGTTAACAGAGTAAAGCAAGTTTACTGTTGAGGTGCATTAGTAGAGGAGCTGCGTGTCGGTGTCATGTTTTGCTGCTGGACATGATTGAAGTGCATTGTGCTTAATTCTGGTCTTGAAAACTATTAGGCACAGGGGTCTCAAGGATTTCTAGGGCCTGGCGGCGCAGCCCAATGGCAAGGTTGCTTAATTTTCCTCATTCCTTTTTCTGCACCTCGCTCCACTTCTGTTCATATTTCTCACTCTTGCAAGTTGTCTATTCTTCATAGTCCTTTTTCCCAATTTCTCTCCCCCCTTATTTCTCCCTATTCTGCCCCTCTCTTTCAATTTCTGAGGCCAGCACTGCCACTTACTCAGTGAAATAAATATTCCTTTACTTGAACTTAATTTCTAATTCTGGAAGGTTAAATACAAACGTGTTTACAGTCCTCTCCCTGTATTGCCTTTATACAAGTCTGTTCTGTCTTTCTTTGCGTTACTAATAATTTCTGGAGAGATGACAGGTCTAAAACAGATTTGAATTGTATTATTCCTGTATATATATATATATTTTTTTTTTTAAAGTATTTTACAAAAGGGAAAACGCCGGTTTTGGATGATTTCCACAGTTTTTTTTCTTTCTCTCTATTTTTATTTACCTTAAAATTAAAATCCCAACCATGCCTGCAAAATATTGCCCACAAGAGCAAAACAACTGTGTTTAATAAGTCAGAATACATTAAAAAAGCCTGAATTGTATCACATTTAGGAGTGAGATGGTTAGTAGTTGTGTTGGAACTGTCATTGGCAGTGCTGGCATGAGCAATGTGTGGTGCAGGTTGTCTTGATCTCCCGAAAAGGCCCTGGCACTCATTTTTACAAATTAAGCGCTGGGGTGGAGCAACTAGAGTAAGTGGGTGGGGCCATTGGTTAAAGTGGGTGGAGCCAAGGGAAGTGGGTTTGAGCACCTGCACTTCATACTTTACAAATTAAGCACTGCTTATACCACTTTTTTGATATATGGTTTGAGTGGCCCCTGGGCTTCATCCATAATTGTGCAACTTTTATATGTTTAACTGTGCTTTTGTTTAAACGCTTGTGCTTCTAGACTCATAAAGAGTATAGAGGATTATTCTAGTAATAAATACATATATTTTTATAATATATAACTTGTGTGGTGTCCTTTCATTTGGTATTACATGATTGTGATTGGTAAAACAGCTTGCTTAACACGACCTCTTGAGTTAAGCCTTTAAGGCTGCTTAGTCCATGCTACCCTTAGGATAGCTTGTCTATAAGGTTGACTTACAACCAGATACCATAAGGGATTGTTTGGACTGATACAAGGTGCCCCCAGAATTGGAGACATCATATATCAGGCCAACTTCTCACATTGGTGTGCAGCGGTGCGGATTTGAGCTTGCTGTTGTTTTACCATTGCAATCTTTTTATCAAATTGGAAGATCACATGACGTACCTTAGGTACATATAAACAAAGCTTAGCATATTTAAGTTCTACTGAACTTAGTAGTTGTAGATCAAAGGGCTTAGCACACCCTGCCTACAACTCACTAGCAAGGTACAGTAGGAAAACACTTAGTGTAGGTAAGTGTACCACTTACACCTCACTAGCAGTCATGTCTGGCACAGGTGAAGCTTCCAGCTCTCTACCTGTGAGGGTTGACCTTACCAAGGCACCTTCCAGCTATGACACCCTCAGCCATAAGGGCCTGAGTGCCTTGTGCACTTCAAGGGGGCTGATAAAGGGTCACAACCCTACCATTCCTATCCTGATAGCCATCCTGGAGAAGGATGATCTTGAGAAAGCTAGTGTAGCTCCCTTAGGGTCAGGAGATGGAGTGAATCCCCCAGAGAATGAGAACACCTCCCCAGACTTAGAAGACGTGGTGGTGGACCCAGATTCAGATGGTAATGAGTCAGATCATGATCAAGGGGATATCCAGGTACATGTGGGGAGGCTTAGCCAAGCCAACTTGGACCTACTTGGAAATGGAGAGGGCCAGCACCTCCCCAGAGTACATACTAGAATTGTTCCAGGTAATAGAAGACTGAGATCTCCCTCCAGGGACTCTCACATTTCTAGTGCCTCAAGAGAATCTCAAAGGGGAATGACTTCCCCCCCAGAGAAGAGAGCATAAGGCCAGAATGAGGGCTGTCCAACTCCAGATAGAGAGGGAAGAGGTAGCCTTGGCTCAAACTAAACTTGCTTTAGCAAGAGAACAAAAGTTGAGTGGATTAGATTCCACTGGTGGCAGCATAATTCCTAGAGAGAAAGATAGGTCCTATGATAATAGAAACCTGAAAAAGATTGTAGCCCCCTACAAGGAAGGGGATGACATCCACAAATGGATGACTGCTCTGGAGAGAGCCTGCATGGTACAGCAGGTTCCTCAAGAACAGTGGGCCGCAATTTTATGGTACTCCTTTTCTGAGAAAGGGAGGGATAGGCTCCTCACAGTTAGACCTGAGGATGCCACAAACTACTCTGTCCTGAAGAGTGCTCTGATTGAGGGGTTTGGCCTAACCACTGAGCAATACAGGTTGTTGTTCAGAGATACCCAAAAAGCTCAGACTCAGGACTGGACTGATTTTGTTGATTGTGCCACTAAGGCTCTGGAGGGTTGGCTGCAGGGAAGTAAAGTCTCAGACTATACAGGATTGTACAATCTTATAATGAGAGAGCAGATCCTTAATAACTGTCAGAACCAGCTGTTGCATCAATACCTTATTGACTCAGATCTGACCTCTCCCAAGAATTGGGAAAGAAGGCAGACAAATGGGTCAGAACAAGGATTAAGCAGAAACCCCAGAACCATGGAGGTGACCAGAAGAAAACAGACCAGAAGGGTGGGGATAAGAAAGATAAAGAAAAAGACCAGAAGTCTTCTTCAGGCCCACAAAATTCTAATAAGGAGGGTGGTTCCCAGAATGGTAACAATAAGAAGAAGAATGATGGCCCAAAGAAACCTTGGTGCAATACTTGTAAGTCCACTTCCCACTGGGGGAGTGAATGCACTACGAGAAATCCAGTTCCTACCACTGCAACTCCTAAAGCACCTGCACCCCCTAGTACAGTCAGCAGTGGTGGTACACAACCTAAGGGTATAGTAGGGTTGACCCTGGGTACTGAGATGGAGTCTGGCTTTGTCAGAATCCCTACTCAGGCAGTTCTGCTCTCTGATGTAGACATATCCATGCCCACTACTGTGAGTCCCAGTAACTTGGGAAAGTATAGGCAGACACCTTTAATTAATGAGAAACTGGCCCAGGCCTACAGGGACACATGTGCCAGTGTCACTATGGTGACACCTAACTTTGTGGACCCTGGGAAAATTGTACTAGGTGGGAATTACCTAGTGACCAATGCAATCAATGCCACTACTACACATAGTGTGGCTGTTGTTAACTTCTCCTGGGGAGGGGTAACTGGCCTCAAGAAAGTTGTTGTGAGTGCAGACCTGCCAGTAGACTGTCTGTTGGGCAATGATCTAGAGAACTCAGTTTGGTCAGAAGTGGAGTACAGGACTCATGCAGAAATGCTAGGGATATCAGCACATGTTCTTGTTGTAACCAGGTCCCAGGCCAAGAAGTGCCTACCTGAACCTGTGGTGGATCTTGAAACAATAGACCAGCCACAATCCAAGAGAAGGAGTAAGAGGGTTAAGGCAGTGCCTTCCCACTTGCCCCAGGTTGAGGATCAGCTCTCACAGGAGACTGATTCTGAGATCCAAGAGGAGACTGTCTCTGAAGAACTTGAACCTGATCAGGTTGAGTTTCTGGGGACAGGGGGACCCTCAAGGGCAGACCTGGGGCAGGCTCAATTAACTTGCCCTTCCCTTGAACCCCTCAGACAGCAAGCTGCTGCTGAGGCTGCTGGGAATGCTCAAGGTACCCATAGAGTGTATTGGAATGATGGGCTCCTTTATTCAGAGGCTAGAGACCCCAAGCCTGGTGCTACCAGGAGGTTGGTCATACCTCTGCAATTTAGGGGCTTCCTTCTTACCTTGGCCCATGATATTCCCCTTGCAGGACACTTAGGCCAGAACAAGACTTGGGACAGGCTTGTCCCTCACTTTCACTGGCCTCATATGTCAGAAAATGTCAAGGAGTTTTGTCGCTCTTGTGTCACTTGCCAAGCCAGTGGTAAGTCAGGTGGCACAACAAAGGCCCCCCTGATACCACTACCTGTGGTGGGGGTACCCTTTAAAAGAGTTAGAATAGACATTGTGGGTCCCATGGATCCACAAACAGCATCTGGGCACAGATTTATACTGGTGGTAGTGGATCATGCCACCAGGTATCCAGAGGCAATTCCCCTGAGGACCACAACAGCACCTGTTGTGGAAAGGGCCCTCCTGGCAGTTTTCTCCAGAGTGGGCTTTCCAAAGGAGGTTCTTTCAGAGAGAGATACCAACTTCATGTCTGGATACTTAAAAGCAATGTGGAAAGAGTGTGGAGTGAACTATAAGTTTACCACACCCTATCATCCTCAGTGCAATGGGCTTGTTGAAAGGTTCAACAAGACCCTAAAGGGAATGATGAAAGGGTTACCTGAGAAGCTTAGGCGACGATGGGACATCCTTTTACCATGCTTGCTCTTTGCTTACAGAGAGGTCCCACAGAAGGGGGTTGGCTACAGCCCTTTTGAACTTTTGTTTGGCCACCCTGTAAGGGGTCCATTATGTTTGGTGAAGGAAGGATGGGAGTTACCTCTCAAAAAGCCTAAGCTAGATGTTGTGGACTATGTACTTGGTCTCCGCTCCAGGATGGCTGAGTACATGGAAAGAGCATCCAAAAACATGGAGGCCAGCCAAGAATTACAGAAAGCTTGGCATGACCAAAAGGCTGTTCTGGTTGAGTTCCAGCCAGGGCAGAAGGTGTGGGTGTTGGAGCCAGTGGCCCCAGCAGCTCTCCAAGACAAATGGTCTGGACCCCACACCATAATTGAAAAGAAGGGAGAAGTCACCTATTTGGTTGACCTTGGAACCCCTAGGAGCCCCCACAGGGTGCTCCATGTTAACAGATTGAAAGCAGTTGTTGACAGGGAGGACATGAGCCTGCTCATGGCCACAGATGGGGAACAGGAGGAAGAGAGTGACCCTCTCCCAGACTTGTTGTCCCAGAACCCTGAAGATGGTTCAGTTGATGGAGTAGCCTTGGCAGGCAGCCTCACTGACCAGCAACAGATGGACTGCAGACAGGTGTTGCAGGCCCATAGACACATGTTTTCTCTCACACCCAGTCAAACTAACTGGTGCACCCATGAGGTGGACACTGGTGACAGTCTGCCTGTGAAGAATAAGATCCACAGGCAACCTGACCATGTCAGGGATTGTATAAAGGCTGAGGTGCAGAAAATGCTTGAACTTGGAGTGATTGAGCCATCAGAGAGCCCATGGGCCAGCCCAGTAGTCCTTGTGCCAAACCCCCATACCAAAGATGGAAAGAGAGAAATTAGGTTTTGTGTGGACTACAGAGGTCTCAATGCTGTCACTAGGACAGATGCTCATCCCATTCCAAGGGCAGATGAGCTCATTGATAAGTTGGCTTCTGCCAAATTTCTGAGCACATTTGATTTAACAGCTGGCTATTGGCAAATCAGGTTAGCTGAAGAGTCTAAAGCCAAAACAGCATTCAAACCGATGCTTCTGAGTTGGAGGTGGGAGCTGTGCTTTCACAACTTAATGTAGATGGTCAAGACCAGCCCATTGCTTTTATTAGCAGAAGGCTGACCCCCAGGGAGAAACGTTGGTCAGCTATTGAGAGGGAGGCCTTTGCTGTGGTTTGGGCCCTGAAGAAGTTGAGACCATACTTGTTTGGCACTCACTTCCTAATTCAGACAGACCATAAGCCCCTCTTGTGGCTAAATCAGATGAAGGGTGAAAACCCCAAACTACTCAGGTAGTCCATTTCCCTACAGGGGATGGACTTTACAGTGGAACACCGACCAGGGACTGACCATGGTAATGCAGATGGTCTCTCCAGGTATTTCCACTTAGAACATGAAGACTTATCTGGTTAAGATTAAGTTTAATGTCCCTGCGTTTGGGGGGGGGGGGGTTGTGTAGGAGAGTAGGGTCTGCTATCCTGGTCACCCCAATTTTTGCTTTTTGCTTCACTGGTTTTCGACTTAATGTGGCTGTGGGCCTGCTAATCAGACCCACAGCCTGCTGTTCTCTCTCTAAATTCACAGACCTGTACTATAGGTACATAACCAATTTGGTACTGGACACCATGTCAGCCCCTATACAGTGCACCATAGGTGCCAAGGGCATAGGTGCATTCAAGGCCTACCAGGGGCTGCAGCATAGCTTTTGCCACCCCTGGCTGGTTCTTAAATTGACACAACTGGCTGATCTCTCAGCTGGGGCAAGTTGGTGTAATCACCCCTTGCTTAGATATAGTATACCTATATCTAAACCTATATCTGGACACATATAAACCTATAAGTCACTCCTTTGGCAGGCCTTATCAATCCTGGAGGCAGAGTGCTTGGTTTTACGTGAGATGGTGCTCGAGCATGAGCTGAGCCTGTCTGCAGCTGTCGGGAACAACTCCCTTAGCTATTCCGGGATAATGCCATACCATATACTCTTAAGTGCATTATAATCCATCGCGGTTATGTGCTAACTTTGGTTTGGCTTTATCAAAACATGTTGTGTAAGGTGTCGTACAATTTGGAATACTATCCCATCGACAGTCCTGTCGACGGGGATAGCATCCCACCCTTCTAGAGGGAGAAGACATGTTACTTTACTAAAACGCGGTTAATCCTAACCAGAGCCTCAGCATCACAAAATGGATGCTGCTGACACCGACACAAGTCTGACCTCCTGCTGCTGACCGAAACTTGGCAGATGAGGCCTGGACAAAGGGTTTCCTGTCGCGGGGAGGTGCTACACCACCCCAGACAGAAGATAGTGTATTGGGGCAGGGAGGGCAGAAAGAAGCTAGACAGTGCCTGGGGCGCACAAGGCTTCCCCTTGCATAATCCGGTCAAACCGGTTCTGGGGCACACCAGCCCCAGTCCCAGCGCGACCCTGGACAAAGGGAAAGGGGTGTAACCACCCCCTTCCTGGGTCCCACCCATAGGAGGGACCTAGCAGGTATCCAGCCCCCTAGATTGGTATAAGAATGGGAGCAGTGCCAACGCACTCAGATTATCCTGACTGAAACTTATGAAATGAAACTCTGGACCCTTCGACATCCTACTCGACGTAGAAGACTGAAGAATCTCCCTTTTGGTCAAGGAGTGACCACCCTGTGCAAACAGGCACCATCCAGCACCTCGATGTTTGCTTTGTTGCAGTTCCCGCCGGAACTAGAGCAACAGAGATCAACAAGACCCAGCGTGCCTGCCATCTAACAGCCCGATCCACAGTCCCTGCAGAGCTGAGACCCGCGGAGGCGACCTGAAGCGTTGGAAAGACCACGAGGCGCTGACCGTGCAGCTCCTGAGGCACCCTCGAAGCTGTGCATTGGGGTTTGAGAAGTCCCAGCCCTGAGCCTCCCTTGCACCGAAGCTCACCCCTCCACACTCACCGAGTGCTGCGTGGGGCCCTTCTGCATCTTTTGGCTCAATGCGTTGGTCCGGTCGCTGCCCGATGGCTTGCGGCCCCAGTACCGACGAACCTTTGAATCTAACTTGTGAGTCTGGTTGCTCCAGACTTTCCCTCGCTCCCCTGAAAAGGAGCACCCGCTCTGACCCTCCTGGTCCGAGTAAGAAGCGATCTTTGAATCCTGCGTGGGTTGCGCTTGCCAAGGGTTGTTTGCTCCAATCCGGAAGTTGACACCGCCGACAGCTCGTGATCCACTCCTGGACATCCTCGGTGCCCCAGAGTCCACATGGCAGCGGAGACAAGCTTCACGACATCGACCTGATTGCGCCCGACATTGCCTGGTTCCTTCCTGGTTCCACCCTGGTCACTGCTGAGTGACCCAGACTCTGTCCCCTCTGCTTTCAGATCATCTATATCTTCGATCCACCCTTGAATCACACCGGACACTTCTCTTCTCGACGCCTGCAGCATCTTCATCTTCAGGCACCATCAACCTGCATGACGAAACCCGACACTACTTTGCACCCGTGCACCCGCTTCCTGTGGGTGAGGTAACTCAGCAACGCCAGTGCTCCTGCACTGGTACATACCTCTAGTGTATATGTCGAAAGTTTCGTCCTTCTAGGTTAGTCGGAAGACTCCTTTAACAGTAACTTTGTAACTTTTACGCACCATTGACTTTGCATTGGTGCATGTGTGTGCTTTAAGCGCTGCACCCGAATCCCGCGGGCTTTTCCCGACTTCAGCATTGCTAGTCCCGACTGCTCCCAGCGATTCCCCAGGCCCTAGGCCTGACCACTGTTCGATTAGTGATACTTATACCACTTTTTTGATGTATGGTTTGAGTGGCCCCTGGGCCTCATCCATAATTGTGCAACTTTTATATGTTTAACTGTGCTTTTGTTTAAACGCTTGTGCTTCTAGACTCATAAAGAGTATAGAGGATTATTCTAGTAATAAATACATATATTTTATAATATATAACTTGTGTGGTGTCCTTTCATTTGGTATTACAGGATTGTGATTGGTAAAACAGCTTGCTTAACACGACCTCTTGAGTTAAGCCTTGAAGGCTGCTTAGTCCATGCTACCCTTAGGATAGCTTGTCTATAAGGTAGACTTACAACCAGACACCATAAGGGATTGTTTGGACTGAAACAAGGTGCCCCCAGAATTGGAGACTTCATATATCAGGCCAACTTCTCACAGGGGTGAACCTGGGGGAGTAGTGTTCCTTCCACCCCTGCCACCCCCAAGGTATCGGATTCATCGTTCCCTTGAGCCCCAATTGCAAAGCTGCAGAATCTACCCCGGCCCTCGACCCCTTGACGCCCTTATCTGGAGTCTCTGTGGTTTGAGGACCCCCAGGGAACATGCCCCGTGCTTAAGCCGGAAAGGAGACACCCGCTGCTTCCTCTAGAGACGCTACAGTTCCATCCATGTGGCTAAAGTCAGGTCCTTCTGCCTCTACCCTTGGGGAACCAGTGGCGAACCCTCCCACGTAGGCCTTCATGACTAATTTTCTACAATGAATAAAGGCAGAGATAGGCTCCCTCAAGTCAGAATTCAAAGCCTGTCTTCACGACCTCAGGTGCGATGTGGTGGAAATCGGGGGCAGTTGAGGATCTTGAACATACCCTGGACTCACGAACAGAGGATCAGGAGGACCTATAGTGCAGGATAACTACCTAGGTGGAACAACATATAGAGCACCAAATCAAGCAAGAAGACCTGGACAACAGGAGTAGGAGAAATAACCTCCACATTACGGGGATCCCCATGGGCGCAGATGGGCCGGACATTCTGGCTTACACAGCGGACCTCCTCCAGACAGTCAGAGGTGATGATGACGCCTCTCCACCACCCATAGACAGAGCTCACCAGGTCGCGGCCTCATGGGGCGGCCTGGTATTTGTGCCGGACATCTTCACCTGGGTGCACTTCTTTACAGAGAAAGAGGCAATCTTACATGCTGCCAAGGACAAGACGGAGCTGACCTACAATGGACCTTGTATCCAAATCTTTTAGGACCTCTTCCCTGTAACACTTCGACGCCAAAGGGATTTCAAACTGGTCAGGGATAAGTCGCGAGAGCTCAACATTAAATACCAATGGAGCCACCCCTTTGCCCTGATCTTTACATGGGAAGGCAAGCGCAGATCACTCCGATCCTTGCAGGAGGCTTAGCAGCTGCTCCACATCTCGGCGGATTCTCTCCCCAATAGCCTGACGATGCAACGCTCTCTGCCTAGAGCCTCTCTATGCCCAGAGTGGGCAACTGTACTGCGCCCCAGACATAAGTCCCGGGCTAGGGGAAAATTGACTCTCCAAGCCAAGCAGAACAATATACAGCACCTACTCTCCATGGATGACACTCAATCGCCAACTCTTTCTCCTCCGGGCCCTCCCACATATGCCTAGACCACAGAGATTGTCCGCTAACATGTCCTCGCTGGCCCCGTTCGGCTGCCCTGGTGATCTCCTCTCCAACACGTAGAGAAGAGACGCACGATGCAGAATACATGCACCAGAAAAGACAATGATACCCCTGGTAGGAACCAGGCATGCCGAGAGCTCTTCCACAGCCCTCATGTTTCATCCACAGGGTGATTCATGTATGAACGTGGTTCAATGATTTCCCGGGTCCCAGGGAGGACGCTCCTACCTCCGTGTTTATGGCCGGCCACCAGGCCCGGATGCCGTGAACTGCAAAGAGACTTTCTCGGATCCCCGATTCAACTTGTCACCATGGGGAGTGACTTCCTCAGAATGGCTCTGGTCTCTACCAATGGGCCATTCCAGGACTTGACTGGACCTCTATGGCCCTGTTGGCCTTAATGTATTTGGTACTGTTGGTTTACCCTTCCCTTTCCCCTCCTTTCTGTCTCTGGGGCCCTGGGGTTAGTGGTCACTGTAACTTTGTCTTGCTACTTAGCCTCGCCATGGGGGCTTGTTACACTGCATAATGCTGGACACGTGGGGCTGAACACATTTCAGCCTCTGTCCTATTCTTACATCCGTGTGCGACGGGCCCTCTTTGACACACGCACCCTACTATTAGTTGTTGGACAAGGGTTGGCGCACTGCCCCGCATTGTGCTCCACATGAATAAACATGATGCACATTAGATTCCTCTCACTCAATGTGAAAGGCCTCAATGCCCCCAACAAGCGAAGAAAGGCCTGGCACATTTCTTGCCACAAGACCTGGATATTATCTTCCTCTTCCGCTCAGACACGCATTGCATGGCACATCGAAAATACCCAACCCAATACTGGGCCTTCTCTTTATCTAAGATGGCAGGGGTTGCTATTCCCCTCAAGGAAGGTCTTAGTCTGCAGAGGGCTCAAGTGACACGAGACAGGGAGGGACGCTACCTCAAAATGTAATCTCACATTAAGGCAAGACCCCTTATCTTAATTACCGTCTACGCCCCCAACCAGTCCCAGGACACATACCTTAGAAACCTCCTCAAGGACATCGTTTCACAAGAGGACGGAAACTGATTATTGGGGGGGCTCCAATCTGGTGTGGGACCCTGAGCTGGATCACAGTGCGACTACCTTTCAGGGCACGGGGTGATGTCGGCAGCACTGAAGAGCGATATCACTGCCCTGGGCTTGGTAGACAATTGGTGCTAGAAGTCGCTGGGTGCCCAAGACTGCACCTTTTTCTCCCATAACCACCGCTTGCATTCATGCATCGACTATTTCTTTTTATCGCACTCACTTATCCGGACCCTTGAGTCGGCGAGCATTTCCGATATATCTATCACGGACCACGCACACCTTGAGATGACCATGAAGGGCGTCGGTGCGGCATTCCACCTTTCATCACACTGGTGCCCCCCCCCCCCTTACATTTTACGCAACCCGGTCAATGTTGCAGAGATCTGGCAAAAGATCCAAGCCTATCTTGAGGTGAATGCCCTACCCAATACTGATGGACATACCTTGTGGGATGCCTTTAAGGTGACCATCCATGGCACCATTACCTTAATCGTAATTGCCTGTACCTGGGAACCTCGGCTGATGGAAACTGGGCTGTCCAGGGACATCAAGGCCTTGGAACGCTTGGATCATGCTGCGCCCTGGCGATGGCATAAGAAGCAGCTAGGCTCACTTCATGGCCAACTGCAGGTAATGTGTGTGAAAAAACTATCACTTCTCACTCTGAAACTAAAATATTACGAAGGGCCTTCTGGTCAGCCGAATCCGCACCCATATCTCAAAGGTTAAAAATAAAGACGGCACGTAGGCCACCTCTGAAACTGACAAATGGAGGGCATTTCCTACATTCTATTCCACCCTATATAGCCAAGGCGATACATCCCAAAGAGAGGCATGTATCTTCCTCGCTTCATGCCCATGGTCGCCTCTCAACCCTACTCATATACAAAGTCTGGACAGCCGCGGTGCGTCCATTGGGGCGTAGGGGCGTAGCCCCACAAGCCCCATGGACGCGCTGCTGCAATAAAACAAACTGGTGACTGTTGTTTAAAAAGTTCGAGCGAGCACCACCGGGAATCCGGGAAGCACTCGAGTTATCCAGGAGTGGGGAGTGCAGGGGGCTGGTCTGGTCTGCTGCGCAGCTTGAGTGACAGTCCACGACCACGTGACGCACTCAGCTGCAGCAGCAGACAGCCAGACAAGGTATCTAGCGTGCAAGTGAGGCTTGGGGCAGAAACTTGCCCGCGCATGCGCATCAGTGTTCCCCCATAGGGGGGTGCTTGTTTAAGCTGGCCGCAGCCCCCGGATTTACAAAGGCGACACAGGGCGAGCATTCATGAGCCCCCCTAGCCAATTCTGGCGCTGCTTGCAGCGTCAGGATTGGCCGGTCACCGCAGGGCAATCCATTATTGGATGCCGCTCGTGGGTGGTGCACACACACTGCATAATGGCCAATCACTGTGTGTGACTTCATGTAGTCATGCAGTGATTGGCCATTTTGCGGTGCGCGGCTGACCTCTCTAGTCTCTACTCGCCATTGTGCATACAAGAGCTAACAAATGCGATTATTCCTGGCTGAAGGAATTGGGACTGGCCGAGGAAAACCATGGGTGTATAACGGAGCTTGGGGAGGGAGAGGAGAGGTGAGTGCGCGCCAGTGAGTGGATTCTCTATATTTAGATAAGCATGCTGTGCTATGGGTCGCCAGCTTAACTCATCCTCTCAGTACGTCCATTGAGAAACAAGTCCACGCTTTCGCATTACCGTTTCTTTAAGCAAAACACTGTAGTTGTGTTCTGTTCATGGAGGGAACGTTAGATTACATCTCCACGTGTCTGGCGTCAACAAGTTGTAGTATAGTTTTCTCTCATTGTGTTGCTTTATGCTGAGGACGAAACTGCAAATATAAATCTGGGACTAAATGAACTTCGCATGTGTTAAGGGGATAACCTGAAATTTCATACACCCAGGCATTCCTTAATGACTGGCCACCAGTTCCCCCTCCTTCTTACTTATGGTCCTGTGTTGTGCCTGCTCTGCTCATGTGAAGGACAATTTTTAACCAAATGTAATGTTTTATAAAAAAAGATAACTGCTACTGTGAACCTCTTTAAAAATAGGGCTAATAATAGCCTCCCCCGAAATATGCTTTTTAAATGTACACATATATGAATAGATTCTTGACATCATTTTACTTCTTGCTATACTTCAATGATCAATGTCCGGATCAAGATGTGTATCCAGTGATGTCTAGTATGTTTTGCGGAGCTATCGAAAATATCTGGTGGGCTTTGCGCAGGCACTGATCCTGTGCCATGTGAGGGCATATGAGGGTTTGATTGAATTGACATCTGGGCACCTGCTTCCAGTTGTTGCTTCTATTTCTTAGGTGAAGATTACACCACTCCGATGTAGCAACTGTTTGTTTTGGGGCAAAATTAGGACAAGCCAGAGTTGCTCCTTAGACACGCCTTTAGATTTTTATCCTAAATCGGAGGCAATATTCCTAATACAGTAGCTATGTTTCCATGGTCAGAAAATGCAGTTTTGCCTGATTCAGGACTTTTCTCAGGAATATGTGGAATAAGACGTCGGCGATCATGTTTATCATTAGTTGTCTGTATTGATGTGCAGAGGCGTTTATACCAGTGTTGAGGTGATGTTAATCTCTGCCTTATTTCCATGCTCCACGACATTTTAAGTAGGTGGGTTTATCATATGGACTTTTAAATAAGACTTTTTTGCTCGGTTAAAACTGAACTCTCTGCACTGTAGGGTTTGCAGGCCCAGGTGCTCCTGTGCTAAAACATGCTTCAGCATTTGCTTTTTTACCCTTGGTACAGCATAGCAAGGTGTGTGAAGGAGTTAAATACTCTGAGTGGGGATGTAGTACTTTTTACAACCCTCCTGATTTGCTGCACAGAGGCCCCTGTCCCATCCTGATCCCTTTGTAATTGTGACCTTAAAAGCTTTGCCGTTCAAGCTATTTTAGTACAACTGAGTAAGTGGCATGACATTTGGGAAGGTGATTTATCACAAGAGCTTCTTGTGTTGCACTGCTGCAATATATATGCGGAATGACACCCCATCTGGTGCTGGCACGTGGCGGCTGAAGGGCCACACTACACCCCGACTGCTACTGTCACATGTACTGCAGCGGCTGAAGGGCCACACTACACCCTGACACCCCCTCAGATGCTGGCACGTGTACTGCAGCGGCTGACGGGCCACACTACACTTCGTCAGCCCTTTAATGCAGCAAGCTGTACTGCAGCGGTTGTAAAGGTCATCCCACTATCCATGGCGGCCTCCTGCAGGAATGGCACGTGTACTGACACCTGCATTAATATGGCTGCAATGACCAGACCCTTCTTTATCCCCCCCTTATCGGGGCAGCACTTGCCCTGCAGCAGCTGCACTACACTCAGGTGAACACATTGCTGCAGCGGCTGCACAGGTCACAGCATTCTCCCTCCGCCCTCCATCGCGGGCACCTCTAATGCTGCAGCTGCTAAGGCCAGACTGCCCATGCCTCCCACTTCAGGGCTGACACATGCACTGCAGTGCCGGCCGGAATCGGCCACCTGCCCTGGCTCCTGTACTGCAGAGGCACCATAGCCTACAAAGAGCACGCTTCAGTTTGTCGCCCTCTGTGTGGCGGCTGCTGACAGCTTGAATTTACATTGTCAAGTCCTCCTATGCCAGGCAATGCACCCTGAGCATCCACGCCTTCCAGTGCTCCGAGCTGGCATCGCTCCACCCTTTCTACCCGTTCACTTCTTCTGGGAGCCAGCCCTGCTGAGACCCTCGAAATCAAAACCTGAAACTGTGGGAATTTCTTTAGCGCCAGTAACCCACCACCTTCAATGATTTGACTTGACCTTCTTTCTAAAAACAGCTTCACATTGCCCCTCGATCCAATGCCAGTGCTCCGCCAGAGAGTGCCACTATAGTCCACACGTAGAGGAGAAAACTTTCCCCTCAATGTAAACTTTCCCCTCAATTCGGCCTATTAATTTCTCTCACTTTCTCTGACAAAGATCTCACAAGCAGTAAATGAAAATTTAACAGTCACATTAGAAAACATATAAGAAAACCTTGCTCCGTTTTCTATCGCTTTTAAATATCTAACAAAAAAGCTCAACTATTTATAACTACCATAATCTTCTACACCCCATTTCTATATCGAAAAAGGTTACATAGTAAAACAGCAGGGTTGTAAATAAGTGTTATGTTATCAGCATTAGAATTGGCCATTTCTGCCTCACAGATGTTTCAGTAGTACATGCTTGGCTTTCTTCACAGTTTGGGCTTTCCACAGACAAAAGCCACAGTAGTCAATTGTTTTTTGATGGGTCTATGGACCTATAGATTTGTTCTGTGTTGTCCTTAGTGACTGTACCTGTTGGATTAAAGGACCATTACAGTATTGTAGTTGAGTTTCCACCGACTCTTTGCAGTTTATATTTTGGGTGGTTGAGGGTGTGAGTGAGCTATAAAACTTTTACATTTATGTCATTCACTGAGGTTGAGCAATTGTCTACTGTTCAGTCAGTTGTGTGTGGTATGCTGAATCCAGCACCAGAGCATAATAGGACGGAATGATTAAAGCTCTGTGGTTATACTGAATAAGCAGCTACCTATGTTATGCCATCTATTAATGTAATAACTGCACTTTCACAATTGCTTTATTAACCTTCCTGCTTTCTCAAATTTGCTTGGAAATGCACGATTTTTCTTGGGGGGTAACCCCCCAACCCCCCTTTTGGGGTTCGGGCACGCTCGCTGCGCTCGCTCGCTACTGTGCTGTATGCAAATCACTTTGCGCCCCACCGCTTTCAAATGTCACCCACCGCCCCGAAATCTGGAGGTCCCGTTCACACTGGCTGAGGTGCATCGGGATTGAAAGACCTACCGGTGGGTAAGGCACCAGGCTGTGACGGGCTTACCGTTTCCTTCATCAGTTGTTTTTACCCCAAATACAAGACCACCTCCTTAACCTTTTTAAGTATTTCTCTGACAACACCAGCTTGACACCCACGATGACCATGGCTGAGATAGTTCTTATACCTAAGCCAGGGGAGGATCCATCGCTCTGCGTATCCTACCACCCCATCTCGCGCTGTAACAAAGATGCCAAGATCTATGCCAAGCTCTTGGCAAACCTATTGGAGCCATACCTACTGTTGGACTGAAAATGCGTCTGGCTGACTCCTTCTAGCATTGTGTGAGTTAAGTTAGCATTTGCAGGACCATTTTGTATTCGGCCACCATTTTGCACCATGATCGAAATTAAGCTTCTGTCTCATGCGGTTTGCCATAGCAGAACGCAGCCTAGATTGTTTCTCTTTATCATTCATGGTTGAGCTTCGCTACACTAATGAATAGATCATTCTGTAACTACATGCCTTTCCCCGTAGGTAGGTCTGCTCCCACTCTTAGAGAGACAAGCACAGGCAGAATAACCTTGAAGCTGAGATAGCATGTAGCCGGTCCCAGGAGTGTAACTCAGCCTTCTGTGCCTCATTTATTAACCTGCTTCAACTGGAAATTTCCAGTTTGGGCGGGTCCTGTTGGGTAATGGAAATCTATAATATCTGATGTTACATTCATGAGGGTCAGTCCCTCAGCAGCTATCTAAGGAGGCTGGCCAGACCAGACTCCACTCGAGCGCATACTAATAAATAACTTTGGTTTGTATTCTCTCTACTGTCTGACCAACTCTTATTTGTATGAAAGGCCTGGAGTGACCTGGGTGACCTTAATTGGGTCATTTCCTTCAGTTGGTGCCTGAACAGGGACCTCATCGGGTGGGTGACCCTTCCTTGCACGCGGACGGGTGAGGACGAGGCTGCGTCGGGTCATATGGGCGGACAGGGGATCCCTGCAAAAGAGAGTCTGGTACTCGCAGCTGCCCTGTCTGTCTGATCAGGCGGTGCCTCAGCCAGTGGTCATCCCGGCTGGGGTCCTGAACGGCAAAACCCTTGGATCTGATTGTTTGGTCCGAAGACTCAGCAGTGGGGAATAACTTAGTTTGATCTGGGTGCACCAGGTGAGTTTGCTTTGGTTCTTTATGGCTATGGCGCCATTTTGGTTTGTGTTTGGCATGGTCTAAGGACCGATTTGGATACAAAGTGTTTGTGAACACTTTACGAGGCAACGCTACAAATCTGGTTTTCTTTTGAAAATGTCTGGGGTTAAAAGGCTTTTGGTTTGTGGAACCACTTTGGTGGGTGCCTTTGGTACGATCTGAGGATCGATTTTTGGAAGAGTATTTGCAAATATTTTGCCAGGCATAAATAGTGAATATGTTTTCTTTTGAGAATGGCGGGTATAAGTAAACAGGTTTCTTTGTGCTGTCGTTGTTGTTCTACTCATGCTCAACTAGAGGTAAGACAGCCAGCGCCTCCAGAAGGCATTCTAAATTTGCATAACAATGTGTAGGATGGCCTTGGCCCTATTATGTTTAGTACGTTAGGGCACAAATATGCGAGGGACAATGCTGAAGTTGCAGTGGCCGTCGACAGGCACTTTTGATGAACAGAAAATTGTACCCTAAAAAAGAGGGAGAGAAGAAATTGTTTGCAAAACGTAGGTAGTCAGTGTTTGATTTCTTTAGAACATGGCACTAGGAAGATAAACAAAGACAAATGAAAACAGAGAAAGAAGCACAGAAGAGAAAAAGTGACTAAGAAAGCTGTAGCATACGAAAGAAAAAAAATAATAGTGTGTGTGAATAGGAAGTTTCGATTGCAAAGTAAAAGTCTCATGTTGCCTGAGAAGAAATTATACATTTGTGGAGGAACTGCTAAATACTTGACTTCCACCCCCATATGCCCCGCAGAGAATATAACTTGCCATGCCCCAGCCTCAGTCATTGTAGTGTAGTTCCTATATTCCCAATAAGCTCTGCGCATTGGAATAATATATCCTATAGATTTGACGTAGGACTTAGGTCAGTAGGTCCCTATCGAATATACTAAACTTAATTGTGAGTGTCAGTTAGCTCAGAGGTCACTAGAAACTTTCTCGAATTCACAAGAAGGGATCAGTTTCTGACAACAGCATAAACATGACAACTTTGTTTCCCTAGGACTGGAAAATGTCTTCAGAGTCGTAGAAACAATAGATAAGTATTTCACTCAGTCAATCGTGCATGCTTCCTTTCTACAGAGTTGCAGAGACGGGCGTTTTCAATAAAAGGTTTATTGAACAGTCTTCTTTCTCATGCAAGAGAGGTGAACTGCTACAATGCTTAGGCAGAATGCAAAGTATAATGCGTTCAGTGAGAAAAGTATTATGAAATAATACTGTAATAGCATTGTATAGTTTCTAAGCCATATACAAATACATACATAAATAATGCAGGCTAAAATCCTCAACTGGTGCTTCTAAAATATGCCTACCCCAATGTACCTAACCTAGAACTAGTACAAGGGAAGAAGTAAGTATGGTCTTTAGCATAGGTTTAGTTTTTGCCAAGAATCTACCAAAGGCTTCTCTAGGTTCTAATCAGCTCCATACCTTAGAATGAAGGAGGTCTGGTATCTCTGTCTCGGGACTTGATTTCCCAACACCCCGCAAGGGGAGTCAGAAACACTGGAGCTGGATTTCTCAGAAGAGGAGGGCAGCTTCCTGATCAGTGCGTCAGCTGGAGTGTTGGCTTCCTTCGGCACTTTGTGTAGCGAGCTGTATCGACAAGTAGGTCGTCGAACTGCCCTGAACCACTGTGCTTTGCCATAGCAAGTGAAGGTATATTTATACCTTGAAGGTGTTTAGGAATGTCATGTTTGACGTAAAATCGGGCATATGAACGTCATGAATGAACCCCTAAGGAATAGATGTTCATTGTAAAACTAACTGAGTTCTTGGAGAAATCAATATTCAAGCAAGGGGAAGTCCCTAACGGCTTAATCTGGTTTTCCAAGAAATCCTTCTGACGTTTGGTGAACGGATGGAAGTAGCCATGCCTGTATTTGGGATGCATGGGCTATGCCTAAATAAGGGCTTGATTTTTATGCCTATATAAGGGCACCGTGGATTGTACCTACATAAGGGCATGAATCGGGGAAATCCATTCGGAATCCAAAACGCCATACAACACCCACTCCACTTTCTTATGTACGACTTCTACTAAGTTCTAAACACGTTAAACATATCTAAACATGATGTGTTAAAACCCACCCGAAATACAAAAGAAAAATGCATTTGAACTGGTTGTACACATAAAAGATGCATTGGTACTGTACGCTTTTAAGGCAATGTTTCATTCTAAGCCTATATGTTGAAATTTCGATGCCAAGTGAATGAATAATGAAAATATACATTTATGAAATGGCTTGTAAATACAAAAAAAAGGTGCCGAAACCATTTCATGTCAGATTACATAAACTTTTTGAATGTGGACAAGGTTAAATATTGTCTCTGGAAGTTTTTCAAAGAATTCTAGTTCTCTATGAATAGTTCTACTTTTATCACAGGTCAACAAAATTCCCATCAAAGGAAAAAGCCCAGATTAGCAGTAATGGACCTACGGAGAAGCAAACAGTTACAGTAGGAAAGATACTTTTCATTCCCAATTATGAGCCCCAAGGCACACAAGACCTATTAAATCGAGGGAATATTCTCCATCTGACATCCTCCATCCCAAGCCTAAGCCACCTAACAACCGCTGATTTATTATCAATTGAATTCATTATGTTAGGGGACAATGTGGCCAAGGAAGGCACGCTTACCACCTGGAGGAACGTAGAAATAGTAAAAAACATTCTCACTGAAAAGTGTAAATTTGAAGAGTGGGGTATTACGCTAAAAGAAGAAATAAAAAAGGGTTATCCGTCACCCCTGCTAAGAAGATGTGGGAAAAGAGAAGACGGCAAAAGCCGAATCACTCATTCAGTACTACAAGGTGCCAGGGGGGTTGAAACTCCCACTAACAATGATTGGAGACAGACATTGGGCTTTAATGGTAATTGAACCCACTGCGAAGCAGGTGAGACCAAAGGAACCCTAATAAAGTTGCTCTCCTGGAACATCGCAGGAGCGAAAAACATCCTAAACAATAGTAGAAAGACACTGTGTACTCTGCAATGTGCGACTTTGCAAAGTTAAACTTGTAACCAATGTCAGCAAAGTTACAAATTATGCTATTTACTCGACACAGATGCTCCCAAAGATCGTCGTCTGTGAGATAAATGTCATCCACATACGAACAAGCAACCGGGTCGATGCCCTCCAGAAGAGAGACAATGCGGGCGGAGAATACTCCTGGACTGTTCTTATAGCCCATTGGGAGACGCCGAAACATTTTTTGCACACCGCCGCATGTAAAACTGGTCCATTGGGAACTTAGACCGTCTAATCTATGTGCATAAAAACCATTGGAAATGTCGAGCGTGGTTTTGAACCGTTTACGCTCAAGACTATTCACTAAAGCAGAGCCATTAGTATTCTGTACTGCGCAGTTACGGCAATGCGAGTTCAAATGCCTATAATCCAAAACCAAACGATATGAGCCGTCCGGCTTGTTTACAGTAAAAAGGGGGTTATTCATCGGTGACACACACGTTTCAATTACACCTTGATATTCCAATTGTTCAAGGATAGCCGCGACTGAAGCTTTTGCTTCACGCCGTATGGGATATTGAGGTTGAGGCTGCGGTTGAGACCGTAAAGGAATCTCGTGGCTTGGTGACAATTTATCCCAGCCACACTGATTGCGGTACACAGCCGGCGCAAGCGCCAGAGCCCACTCTTCTGCAAAATGCAGCGCTTCTACTCTCGGTACAGTGTGCGCGAAACTGGGCAGGATTACCTCCTCCCCTCGCGGAGCTGCGAGAACAAAAGGTGGGGGCCAGTCAGCCTCCGAAAGCAAAATGTCATACGTAGACGAGAGATTTTCCCAAAATACCCCTTTTACAGTTCGCTGCATGTCACCTTCAATTAACAGGACAATTTCAAAAAGACGTTCAGGGGGAGCAACATGCGTATCAGCAGTTTCAATCACAACATAAGTGTCAGTCGCTGTCACCTTCAACAGTGGACGGAGGGCCTCTCTCACTATGGTAATCTCCGCCGCGCTGTCCAGCAAGGTCAGAGCCCACGTCAGATTCCGAAGCCGCGTTCTCACTATCTGGGGCATAATGATGCGCTGTCAGGGCGGCGACTTTCTTCGTGGCAAACTGTGGTCTCTTGGGCGTAGAGCCTTCCTGCTGATCTCCACCATTACGCGGGCGGGGCTGACCACGTCCTTGCTGGCCACCCCGGCCCCTGCCGCCCCCTCCACCACCGGTTGACGGAGCCGATGAGTCCTGAAAGGAACGAGGAGAGCGTTGGTCAGAAGCCTGAAACCTCTCAGGCGATTTAATCATCGCGCGGTCGCGCAAATCATAAACACGATCCGACTGCGCAGGCAACGGAGACGCAGGAGCAGAAACCTGTGCTTGTTGTTGTTGTTGCTTACCCTGATTCTGCTTTTTAGGCCAATTTTGTTTCTTGGACTTTTGTTGACCACTAGTTTCCGATGTTTGACCCTGGGGCTGCTTTTTCTCTTTATCAGGAAAAGCCTTAAGCCCCTTCGCATTGCGGCCAACCGTTTCATAAGCAGCCACAATGATCCTTGCCAACTGACGGGGTCTTTCAGCCTCGGGAATTAACGCTAAAGCGTTAGCAACCTGAAAGTTCACTGCATCTCCCTTGACATTTGCAAGGATTAGATCGCAAACCACATCAAAGGAGCCACACAGGCGCATACCCAATTCGACCGCCGACTCCGGTCCGTGTTCATCCTGAACACGTTTAAGGACCGCACCCAGATTGGTCACAGACGGGGTGCCGTAGCACCTCGAATAGACCGCTGCAAAAGTCTTACCCCAGGTCTCACAGTCAACAAGCTCAGGTGCCAAATCTTTCGGTAAACTTAGTGTAAGAATCCGGTGCTTATCACCGGGATTCGTATTAGGAAACACAGCTTCTAGCTGGCCGAATTTCTCTGCAAACCAGAACGGAAAATCATCCTTGTCCTGCGGCTTTTTGCCCATCACGGAATTCACCATGACAGGATTGATTTTCAAACCAGCCTGTTCTGCACGAAGCTGTGCGCCCCTAGGGGCTACGTCCTGAACATTACGGCTAGTGTAATGAACAAGCGCTCTAATCACTTCCACTGCAACTTCATGAAGTTGCCGCAGATCAGCCACGTTGCAAGTGGCGCGATTAGGGTGAGGAGTGAATCCAGCCAAAGCGGGCCAAGGAGTGCCCGGAATGGACAAAGGACCCAACCTCGGAGCGGTTAAAGCGTGTGGTAGGGCGCCACCAAACCAAACTCCATGCTGCCAAGCGTCTATAGGAACCTCCAGCGCTCTGTACGGAGCATACGCAGCCGGTACAGCCGTAGCAGTGTAGGTGTGGAAAACACCAGAATTGGCGTTCACCGCCGGAAATGTCACCCACGAATAAAATAGTTCGTACGGGTAAGCATGTTCCGCACTCACCACTAGAACAACAGCCAAGCCTTCCAAAGGGACATTATAAGCCCGCAAATGGTCACGCATCGCAATGCGACTATGCTGCGGGATGTCCACGGCTTGTGCCATGTCAGCACAGGAAAGTGAATAAACAAAGATTACTTTGTAGCACAACTGGGTAGTAATTCAATTAAACCGTTTTTAGATAGATTCAAGCTTGAAAAAAGACCTATTTTAAAAATAGGTAGGTTTTTCCGACACCGCCGTTTTCCGGAAACGGGAATGAAGGGGTTAAGGTTTGAATGATACACTACTCGAGTGTCATGATATAAGGCCAACAACGTTGGGCGCCATGTAGCAGGGTTTCCGTTCTCCCACAGAACTGTGCACAGAGATCTAGAACCTGGGTGAGTTAGGGTGACCCAAAACTTACCTTTGTTTCAGAAATCCCCTTACCAAGCTAGCTACAGTGTCTCATCGGTAGTAATTACTTCCCAATGACTTAGACAATCCAGAACATGAACTTAGGGTACCTCAGGTATCGTGGAACACATGAACACTCTTTCGTTATATAATCATTACAAACCGAAACTGGGAGGCAAAGAACACACGTGCAAGTTTGAAATGTTTATTTTTCAATGCAAAGTTCTCAAACGCAGTATCTTGTATAATACCAACATACATATTATAAAAATCAGAGTTAGCAGCATAGTCACTAATCCATAATAAGCAAAAGGTGATAGCATGTTATGATGCAAAAATCTATAGAATTCTGTATCACCTATATTTCGCGCACCATATTCAGTATATTATATTATATCTAAGAAGGTCTTGTTTGGGTTCTAGCAGGGCGGGCCCATACCTCTAATTCTCAGTAGGAGTAGATCACATCAACAGCTACCAGCTCTCTGCATGCGAAGCATCAAGTGTGTTGATTCATTCCCTGTAACTCTATCTTAAACCCGCGTAGAGCCCAATGTTGGCAGCAACATTATTTGTGTTATGTCTAACGTGGTGCGAGGATCAGGCCTTCAGCAACCTTGTGTTAGGTTATTCTTAGAGTGTGCAGTTCTCGGTGTGCAGACAGTTGTACCAAGTGTACCAAGCACGACTGATACTAGAGCAATAACATATTATTCTCAAATAAATCACATCTTTCGTCTAGGTTGAAAGCTACAATAACAATTAGGTGTCGTGTGCAAACTCAAGCTGAAAGAAAATATTGCGTTTAAACATTTAATAAGCTCATGCTAACTTAACACAATATATAGAAACGTAGTAACCATATGACACCCCCCCAATGATCCGAGGACGGTTAAAAAAGAGAAAACATAAGCTAATACCATATGAGAGGTAAAACATGAAAGCAGAGTTCAATGATATTGCGCCAAGCTAAATGTATGTAAATGTATATAAGATTTTAATAACAAAAATATGTATGAATGCCTATAGTGGCCACACAAAATATAAAAGTCGAACTTAAGGCCTACTCCCAGTTCATAGGCCCAGAACATATGAAAGTCGAATGTTCGTATTAAAAAAGGCACCATTCAGAATTACTAAAAAGTCACGTGCCATAATAATGAAAGTCTTCAAAGTCACTCATGGGTTGAATGAATATGCAAAATAGGTAGCTACAGCTTCCAACATGAAATCACTGTCATCATCCGAAAACAGTTCAGCCATCCAATTAAGCAATGGGAAAGAACATGCGTGCTCCTCCAACACCGATTCCTCTAGCAACATGAGAGGACAACTCAGTGGGTTCTCGAGAACGCTATGTGCCAGAAAGTCATGCGCCGCTGCGAATATGTCCCACTGACCCATTAGTCCATGCATCGCTGCCACAGCCATAACCCTTTCGCCAGAACAAACCAACTCGTGAGCAACTACGGGGCTCATCAGCTGATCAAAATTGACGTCAGGAGAAGTCGGTAAGCAGAGACACAAATCAATGGCCCAGTCGAAATCACAGCTCAGGCAATGAAACACGGGCTGGACACATGTGAAATAGGAAAATCTGAACGATAATCCAAAAGCCGTGCTTAAAGTCGCAAGCGGCAAGGAGCCATAGTAATCAAGCATCCGGTTGCGAAACTGCATCAGAAGGGGCTGAGCGTTTCCTTGCGCAGGATGGGCATCCATGTTTTAGAAAGCAAAATATCACCAGAACGCCTGCAGCCAAAGCCAGCAAAACAGGAAATCCGCCAAACAGGCTTGCGAATATAGAATGAAAGAACGCAGGGATAATACCAAATACTTTTTCAAATGTAGTCACGAGACCACTGCTAACCAATTTAAAAAAATGTGCTAGGCCTGTCGTGGAGGAGGCATTGAAGACTTGATGAACCAGCTCGGAGAAATGAAACGGCAAATCAGTATTTAAAAGTGCCTGCACCTCTGTGCGTGTGTTAGCTATGTGAAGGACAAAAGTTTCGCGGGCAGAGCTCAGGGCCACTTGCTTCTGAGACAATAGTGCTCTTATACGGCTTAAACCATTGAACTCGGCTTTCAAGGTTGGTATTCGTGGCCAAATTGAAACATCTGAATTCCCATGCGTGGGTGGATATAACACATTCTTGCAACAAACCACCCTCTCTGAAACGGTTACCACATAAGCGATACCGACCTGTAACCCACAACACAGTTCGTTATTCAAAAGTAAATAACTACCGTTGGACAATAAAGTGAACGTGAGAACTATAGCAGGAACCGGTGTCCCCTTCAAAACACAGGCCAAATTAGGCTTGTCCTGATTACAAGAAGCATGCAACTGGATGTGTCTGCATATTAGTGAGCGGTCAGGCGACTGTGTACATTCTTCACCATTCAGATTCACTTCATTCCCCTCCTTTAGGCATCTGTAAGTGTATGGTAAAGACCATGTCTCATGGAGGAAAACACTGCCTAATGGTTCATATCGCCCTATAGCCATATATTTCATACAATTTGTAAATTTATACAGAGCAAAAGGTAAGGTAATAACACCATGGATAAGCCATGTAGCAGCAGTCACCTCAGCCACAGAAAAGGGCAAGAATTCTAATTTTTCAATGTGTAACATAGAAAATGATGCATCTCTCATTGAAAGCATGCGCTGTTTTTCAGTCAAATTAAATGGGGCAAATAGTGATGAGACGTTCATATAATTCCAAGGCACTCGACCAGACTTCAGTGTCTGTAGTGTCCAAGCAAACTGCATCACAGAACGCAATTGATTTTGACCATGATATAACACGGACACTTCATCATGTACAATGTCAACAACAGACGACACAATATTGTTCAACGTGTAAATTCGGGAAGAAAGCGTGTTAATACTGTTATCGACAACTGCAAGCACTTTTTCTAAATTTGCTTGATCAATAGCTCTCAGGCGCTTAGCAGCCTCAATTTGGGAAACTTTCCAAATTTCATTGTAAATCGCATAAAGCCACCGTTTAGATCTACCTTTAGCTGGGCCTTTTATAAAATCGTTCAAATCCACATTATCATTTAATTGAGACAGATGTAGTTTAACTGCAGCTAATGTGGAATGTTGCAACCAATTCTGACACAGCTTCCCCACAGAATAAGTTGTGACAGTATAATCTTCTTCAAAACGGGGATCGGGTCTGACTTCTGTGAACCCTTCAGCCAAACCCAGAAAACGACGTTGGCAAGAATCAGCACTCCTATGCCACATCAGCCAACCCTTGGAATCCAAACTGGAAACGTTAAAGGATGAATTGTGCAATAGAGCTTGCAACTCATGAATGGGCAATTCAGTAAAGTTACCCCAACCTGAATATTCCTCTAAATCTGGGATGGTCGGTGTATTTAATTTTTTAGAAGCAGCCAATCCAAAGCATGTTGTTTGGAAAATGGATGAATTTAAAAACAACATGTGATTCGGGATGAGACATGCACGGTGCAAAGCCTCAGTGCCTTGTACCTGCCAATCCTTGGTACCCCAAACCGATTTAAGGTCAATTGTTCCTTTCCAAAACTCGTAGCCATCTACAGCCAACCTGTCTAGAAAGGACTTCGAATACAGTAATTTTGTATCGGTAAGTCTAACTTTGGACATGGATTTTTATGTCATTTTAAAATAAAATGACTCAGGATTCGATTGATTAAAGTCTGTGAAATAAGTGTATTTTTTCAGAAATTTATTGGAGCTGCCTCCTAATGGAGCAGGGCAATGTTCCCATTGTGTATAATTTACAGCAACCCTCCTTGAATTTGTCTTATGCAAAAAATGATTACCATAGTGTTGAAAACAAAACAAATCACCATAATTAATAGAATCTAAATACAGATCCTCAGCATCGAAGGCAGCATAATATTTCAAATCAGAGAATAATGCTTCTACGGCCTGAATATCCCAATCATCAGAACGTATATTTTGTTTAATCACATCTCCCATGTTTACTCTAAGCACATTTGGAACATTAATCACTTCAGTGGGCCCATGTATCTGAAACCTAACCGCATCCCACACAATCCCATCAAGGACAGGCCAAGCAGTAATTTTAACTGTATTTAAGTTTCGTTTCAGTCTGTGCGCTGAATGTGAAGAGGAAAGAGGGGCCAATGTTCCATTAAGGTACCGAATTCCTGTTCTTTCTTTAACGTAGTGACCATCGATCAGGCGGAAAAAATAAAACACAAAACCAAATGACATAAAAAGATAAAATGAAAATAGGATCAACCAAATGTATGTCCAAGGGGGAATTAAAAAATGTTTTTTAAACAACGTGGCATATCTTGCAATAGTTGAGGGTTTCTTTGAAGGTTCCGAAACAGAGTCAAAAGAGAATCTGGACTGGTCGGCCAAACGAGTCTGTAAATCAGGCATTGATAAATCAGCAGGATAGGTGTAGGTCAGCTCATCAATGTTAGTAACAGGAACAGTATTTAATAAAGGACTGGATATGGCAGGCATCTCGAGGGACACCTCCTGTTCTGCACCAGATGTAATAGCCAGCACAGAGTGCCTCACCATGGAAGGACAGGAAACAGCCGGTGTCATGCTATGAAGAATCGGCCACCCTGTGTGTCTTGACATTGTCAATAGAAATAAATCTGTTTTCCTTACGACCTGGAAGTGGTGGTAAAATGACTGTTCTTGTGCCCTTCACTCCAAGAACTCGAACCGGTGCTCGATATGAGGGACCGAACTCTTTCTTGTTATCGATCTTCTCTCGAACCAGTTCTCCAACTTGGGGTAGCCAGCCAACTACCGGGATCTGTAGCGCATCATCCGATGTGGAGGGCAAATGTTCCTTTGCAAGACTGTCTCTGGTCTTTTGTAGATTCTGTAAAACATTGCAATGTTCATCTACGTCAAAGGCCGTGGCCTGGGCCTTGCAGTCTAGCCCATCGAGGTCAGGGACATACATCTTGATACCAAAGAGCATTTCGTACGGGGTCCGCCCACCCAGAGACCTTCTAGGGAGATTATTAAGCGCACGCTGCACGCCTATGAGGTGGGCTAACCAGTTTCTGCCAGTGCCTATAACTCGAGCTGTCAAAGATTGCTTTAAGTCGCAGTTCATTCGTTCAACTACACTATTGCCCTCGGGCCTGTAGGGACTCGAAAACTTGACTTGGACCCCCAACGAAACCATAGCATCCTTATACGCCTTAGAGGCGAAAGCCGGACCCTGATCCGAATGGAAGGTACCACAGGCAAAAATTCCCACAAAGACTCGCAAATCCTTTATGACAGTACGTGAATCAGCGCTCCGATGTGGCCATACCCACACAAAGCGTGTGCATGAATCAACTGCTACTAAGATGTACTTGTACGCAGTATCAGAAGAAAAGGGACCGCAGTGATCTAAATAAACGCATCCAAGCGGTTTATTCGAGATGTACAACTGTGTCTGAGGCGGACGCGCAGCAGTTGAAGGCTTAATCTGCTGGCAAATGTCACATAGAAGGACATAATCGCGTGTCTGGTTGTACAGTCCCCGCCACCAGAACCTTTGTTGTAGCTGAGTTACAGTGGCTGAGACGCCCGCATGCGCAGACGCCACACCTTCATGAGCCGCTGTAATCAAAGTAGCCCTGCGATCCGAGTTGGGAACTAGACGTTCGCCAACATCAGGGATTTTCACATAAGGAACCTTATCGGGACTTAAGTGGTATGTGTATTTAGAAGGGAACCCCGCAGGATATTTACTTCCCTTCTCTGTTGCAGCAACTGCTGCCAAGATGTCATCATCTATCTTGCTTTTGGACCTCGTGACCGCTGCAACTAAGTATTTTGATACCGCTGACTTCGCTGCTTCATCAGCAAGCGAATTGCCAACAGCGTGGACCCCCACGCGCTGATGACCGAGAGTATGAATCACAAACACGAGTGGCAACTTCTCTTTAAGTTCCGCCACTCGGACCCAGATCATTTTATGTTTTATTGTGCTACCTATCACGAAATTCATTCTGAATCCAAAAGAACAAGTTTTCATTGTAAGACTGGACACAGTAGTAAGAGTCACTTACGATCAAAGTCGTCACACCAGGATCAGCGTACTCCAATGCAAGCATCAGAGCACGAAGCTCTGCTAATTGTGCGGTGCAGTCCCCAAGCGTCTGCGTGTGCACGACACTGGACTTGAACTCATCGTTCACCATGGCACCGACCACAATGGCGCAAGCGGAAACGTAGGCATGTTTAGAGCCATGCGCAACCTGCGCCGAACCATCAGTGTAAATGATGCAATGGAAATCCTCCAACGGCGCATTGCTAAAGGTGCAGGATGAACAAATTCATACTGTAAATATTCCTGCGACCGTAAAGTGGCGTCAAAAATAAACGTGACATCTTGTGACGTCAAGGATGCAGCCCATTGAATCCACCGAGGGTGCAAAGCTTTGGAATTAGGTACACTGGCCTTCGTAACCGCCTCCAATGCAGGACACGGGGTAACAACCAGCATGCGTTTTCCTTGTGACAGGGCACGTTCCTTAAGAATTGCCATCTGTACAGCCGTTAAAACTTTCTCCACAGTGGAAAAACGCAATTCAGCCGAAGTGTACAAGTGTGACTTGTAAGCAATAGGTACTGTGTCTCCTTCATTAAAGGTCAGGTACGTGAAACCCACCGCCCCAGGGATAATTCTTATCACCAGGTTGGTCTGGTTATCACGAGTCTGTAAGTATTCAGAAGCGAGCAAATCAGCCTGCAAAGACTGCAGAATGGCTGAATGCTCAGGCAGCCAGCATGATTTGGAGAAAGATGGTTGTATCAAAGCATATAAAGGCTTGATACGCTGGGCATATTCCGGAATGTAAGTTCTCCCGAAATTCAAAAATCCCAGCAAAGACTGTAATTTTTTCAGTGTTGTCGGAGAGCGCAATTGTGCGCATTTCTCCAGGAAGTGAGGGGCTAACCCTTTTCCCTCGTTGTTAAGCTTGTAATCGAGAAACAACACTGTGTACTCTGCAATGTGCGACTTTGCAAAGTTAAACTTGTAACCAATGTCAGCAAAGTTACAAATTATGCTATTTACTCAACACAGATGCTCCCAAAGATCGTCGTCTGTGAGATAAATGTCATCCACATACGAACAAGCAACCGGGTCGATGCCCTCCAGAAGAGAGACAATGCGGGCGGAGAATACTCCTGGACTGTTCTTATAGCCCATTGGGAGACGCCAAAACATTTTTTGCACACCGCCGCATGTAAAACTGGTCCATTGGGAACTTAGACCGTCTAATCTATGTGCATAAAAACCATTGGAAATGTCGAGCGTGGTTTTGAACCGTTTACGCTCAAGACTATTCACTAAAGCAGAGCCATTAGTATTCTGTACTGCGCAGTTACGGCAATGCGAGTTCAAATGCCTATAATCCAAAACCAAACGATATGAGCCGTCCGGCTTGTTTACAGTAAAAAGGGGGTTATTCATCGGTGACACACACGTTTCAATTACACCTTGATATTCCAATTGTTCAAGGATAGCCGCGACTGAAGCTTTTGCTTCACGCCGTATGGGATATTGAGGTTGAGGCTGCGGTTGAGACCGTAAAGGAATCTCGTGGCTTGGTGACAATTTATCCCAGCCACACTGATTGCGGTACACAGCCGGCGCAAGCGCCAGAGCCCACTCTTCTGCAAAATGCAGCGCTTCTACTCTCGGTACAGTGTGCGCGAAACTGGGCAGGATTGCCTCCTCCCCTCGCGGAGCTGCGAGAACAAAAGGTGGGGGCCAGTCAGCCTCCGAAAGCAAAATGTCATACGTAGACAAGAGATTTTCCCAAAATACCCCTTTTACAGTTCGCTGCATGTCACCTTCAATTAACAGGACAATTTCAAAAAGACGTTCAGGGGGAGCAACATGCGTATCAGCAGTTTCAATCACAACATAAGTGTCAGTCGCTGTCACCTTCAACAGTGGACGGAGGGCCTCTCTCACTATGGTAATCTCCGCCGCGCTGTCCAGCAAGGTCAGAGCCCACGTCAGATTCCGAAGCCGCGTTCTCACTATCTGGGGCATAACGATGCGCTGTCAGGGCGGCGACTTTCTTCGTGGCAAACTGTGGTCTCTTGGGCGTAGAGCCTTCCTGCTGATCTCCACCGTTACGCGGGCGGGGCTGACCACGTCCTTGCTGGCCACCCCGGCCCCTGCCGCCCCCTCCACCACCGGTTGACGGAGCCGATGAGTCCTGAAAGGAACGAGGAGAGCGTTGGTCAGAAGCCTGAAACCTCTCAGGCGATTTAATCATCGCGCGGTCGCGCAAATCATAAACACGATCCGACTGCGCAGGCAACGGAGACGCAGGAGCAGAAACCTGTGCTTGTTGTTGTTGTTGCTTACCCTGATTCTGCTTTTTAGGCCAATTTTGTTTCTTGGACTTTTGTTGACCACTAGTTTCCGATGTTTGACCCTGGGGCTGCTTTTTCTCTTTATCAGGAAAAGCCTTAAGCCCCTTCGCATTGCGGCCAACCGTTTTATAAGCAGCCACAATGATCCTTGCCAACTGACGGGGTCTTTCGGCCTCGGGAATTAACGCTAAAGCGTTAGCAACCTGAAAGTTCACTGCATCTCCCTTGACATTTGCAAGGATTAGATCGCAAACCACATCAAAGGAGCCACACAGGCGCATACCCAATTCGACCGCCGACTCCGGTCCGTGTTCATCCTGAACACGTTTAAGGACCGCACCCAGATTGGTCACAGACGGGGTGCCGTAGCACCTCGAATAGACCGCGGCAAAAGTCTTACCCCAGGTCTCACAGTCAACAAGCTCAGGTGCCAAATCTTTCGGTAAACTTAGTGTAAGAATCCGGTGCTTATCACCGGGATTCGTATTAGGAAACACAGCTTCTAGCTGGCCGAATTTCTCTGCAAGCCAGAACGGAAAATCATCCTTGTCCTGCGGCTTTTTGCCCATCACGGAATTCACCATGACAGGATTGATTTTCAAACCAGCCTGTTCTGCACGAAGCTGTGCGCCCCTAGGGGCTACGTCCTGAACATTACGGCTAGTGTAATGAACAAGCGCTCTAATCACTTCCACTGCAACTTCATGAAGTTGCCGCAGATCAGCCACGTTGCAAGTGGCGCGATTAGGGTGAGGAGTGAATCCAGCCAAAGCGGGCCAAGGAGTGCCCGGAATGGACAAAGGACCCACCCTCGGAGCGGTTAAAGCGTGTGGTAGGGCGCCACCAAACCAAACTCCATGCTACCAAGCGTCTATAGGAACCTCCAGCGCTCTGTACGGAGCATACGCAGCCGGTACAGCCGTAGCAGTGTAGGTGTGGAAAACACCAGAATTGGCGTTCACCGCCGGAAATGTCACCCACGAATAAAATAGTTCGTACGGGTAAGCATGTTCCGCACTCACCACTAGAACAACAGCCAAGCCTTCCAAAGGGACATTATAAGCCCGCAAATGGTCACGCATCGCAATGCGACTATGCTGCGGGATGTCCACGGCTTGTGCCATGTCAGCACAGGAAAGTGAATAAACAAAGATTACTTTGTAGCACAACTGGGTAGTAATTCAATGAAACCGTTTTTAGATAGATTCAAGCTTGAAAAAAGACCTATTTTAAAAATAGGTAGGTTTTTCCGACACCGCCGTTTTCCGGAAACGGGAATGAAGGGGTTAAGGTTTGAATGATACACTACTCGAGTGTCATGATATAAGGCCAACAACGTTGGGCGCCATGTAGTAGGGTTTCCGTTCTCCCACAGAACTGTGCACAGAGATCTAGAACCTGGGTGAGTTAGGGTGACCCAAAACTCACCTTTGTTTCAGAAATCCCCTTACCAAGCTAGCTACAGTGTCTCATCGGTAGTAATTACTTCCCAATGACTTAGACAATCCAGAACATGAACTTAGGGTACCTCAGGTATCGTGGAACACATGAACACTCTTTCGTTATATAATCATTACAAACCGAAACTGGGAGGCAAAGAACACACGTGCAAGTTTGAAATGTTTATTTTTCAATGCAAAGTTCTCAAACGCAGTATCTTGTATAATACCAACATACATATTATAAAAATCAGAGTTAGCAGTATAGTCACTAATCCATAATAAGCAAAAGGTGATAGCATGTTATGATGCAAAAATCTATAGAATTCTGTATCACCTATATTTCGCGCACCCTATTCAGTATATTATATTATATCTAAGAAGGTCTCGTTTGGGTTCTAGCAGGGCGGGCCCATACCTCTAATTCTCAGTAGGAGTAGATCACATCAACCGCTACCAGCTCTCTGCATGCGAAGCATCAAGTGTGTTGATTCATTCCCTGTAACTCTATCTTAAACCCGCGTAGAGCCCAATGTTGGCAGCAACATTATTTGTGTTATGTCTAACGTGGTGCGAGGATCAGGCCTTCAGCAACCTTGTGTTAGGTTATTCTTAGAGTGTGCAGTTCTCGGTGTGCAGACAGTTGTACCAAGTGTACCAAGCACGACTGATACTAGAGCAATAACATATTATTCTCAAATAAATCACATCTTTCGTCTAGGTTGAAAGCTACAATAACAATTAGGTGTCGTGTGCAAACTCAAGCTGAAAGAAAATATTGCGTTTAAACATTTAATAAGCTCATGCTAACTTAACACAATATATAGAAACGTAGTAACCATATGACAAACCTTTTACACCAACCTGAAGACGAGGACAACATCTCTGTAGCAAATGAACTGTGGGATGTTGAACCTCAGGAGATTATACCGGCCAAGAAGACAGATAAAGTGGGTAGGCGGCTGATGTGGGACCTTGAACGTCTTGGCCTGCGAGTAATAAATGGAAGAGCCATTCCCGATAAACCCCCTGCCACCACCTATATAGGCCACAACGCAAGCTCCATCTTGGACTATACATTAGTAACACTACCCCTGCTGAGCCTAATTAAAAAATTTCAAATAATCTGTTCACTAGACAGTGATCACTCAATGCAATACATCGAGATGAAACTGAGTCCCTCCAGGTACGTCAAGGCACCAACTATACCAGGTACAACCTCAACAATCAACCGGAAGCGGTTAAGGTGGACGAGCAACACCCTACCGCATATAGCGTTAGACGCTAAGAAATTACTTAAAACATCCACTGCAGACAAGGACCTATGCTCAAAGACCTGGTCGGACTTCCTGGAAAAGTTACCAAGGTCCAGTAGTAATGCTAAAAGGAAGACCAATCCTAAGACCGACACCAAATTTACAAACACTGCACTCTCCATGAAGAAACACCTCCAGAAGCTCACAAGACGGGCACAAGGTCCAAGGACAAACCCAAGCATCTGGCAAGAAGTCCGATCGACAAGGAGACAATATAAGAAGCTGGTCTGGATGGAAAAAAGAAACAAAGCTAACGACTTTTGGACTAAATTGTTGCATAACATAAAAAAATCAGATTCCAGGCCTTTCTGGATGCAAATCAACTCCATCAACAGACCAGCACAACCCGTAAGTATGGCATGCATCGCGGAAAACGATTGGGTCCAACACATAGTCGACACATTCTCAATAAAGCCAACGGCAAACCAGATTACAACATCAATAACTGCATCCGAAACATCAAGACCTATGAACCAGGAAAGTACGATTGTTTCCAGCACTAACGGCATGACCACCAGCCATGAAGACATGGGTCAATCAATACGGACAGACGACGATTGCCGAATACTACAAATAATTAAGAAAGGCAAGCTAGAGAGTGCGCCAGGGCCGAATGGTATCCCACAGGCAATCTATAAAGAGGACCCCAAGTTCTGGGCACGCAAATTCATTACATTATTTCGGTCAATTAGCAACTCAGGTCGGGTCCCGGAAAGCTGGAGGGGTGCCATCATCAATCCCATCTATAAGGGCGGAGAGCGCAAAAATCCAACTAATTACCGCTTAATAGCCGTGATTGATGCGGAAGCAAAATACTACGCATCCCTGGTGCTAGCCGATCTAGCACAATGGTCGGAGACGAACACCAAAATCCCGTTAAACCAGACAGGGTTTCGTCGCGGAACAGGCACTATGGTAAATGCAATGGCGTTATGCTTGATTGGCGAAAAAAGTCTACAAAACCACCAGGAACTTTACACTTGTTTTGTCGACTTCAAGGCGGCCTTCGACCGTGTCAATAGGAATTTACTATGGGCCAAACTGAAGCAGCAGGGCTTGCCAGACTCAATTCTAACGCCGATCATTGACCTGTATAGTAACACCTGATCGACAATGGACAGAGGCTAACCCGAAAGATCAATACCTTTGATGGATTAAAGCAAGGCTGTGTGTTGGCCCCCCACCTCTTTAATTTATTCATGGCGGGTTTAACAGAAAGCCTTGATCAGGTCAATGCTCATCCACCGCAGCTAGGTAGTCTGTGTATAACACACCTGTCCTATGCCGACGACGTGGTCCTACTAAGCCAGACAAGAATAGGCCTACAGCGTCTACTACAGGAACTGACCCGCTATACCAAACAGAACTTGCTAGTAATAAACAGCACAAAAACAAAGACTATGGTTATAACCCGACGCCACAAAGTGCAACCAACCTTCCCCATAGACAATGTTAAATTGGAAGCGGTTGAAAGCTACAAGTATCTTTGGATACTACTGGACAAGCGTCTTAATTTCACTACGCATTTCAATAGCATGGAAAAAAAGGGCATGGTCCTATTGCACGCTTTTAGTAGCTTGGCGACCGAACTTATAGGCCCCCTGGTCTCCCCCCTGCTAACAATAATAAAAAGCTAAGCTACTCCCAACAATTGCTTATGGGAGCGTACTACATCATGGCAAGAGCGCACAACTCCTGGACAAAATTCAAATGAAAGTCTACAAACGTGTATTTGTGTTACCTAATAATGCATCTTCCGCACAAGTCAGATTTGAATTCGGTTTGCAATCCCAAGTGCTGCTGAAAAAGTACGAGACCATAACATTTTGGTACCATGTCTGGATGAACCAAGAAATTGCGCTACATCTTGCCATGTGGACAATAATTAATAAAAGTCCCGACTCTCACTACGCCAAGTATCTTAAATCGTCACTAGAATTGACTGACTTGGCTGCACTTTGGGAATCTAAGCTTCCGGTATTTTCCTTCAAACAGCTGGTAAAGAAGGCTGCCAACAGGCATTCGCTGCTCGACGATAAACAAACCTTCAGTCGTCGGTCCCATGCCTGGATGACAATTCAATCATATAAAAAATTTGCACCGGCAGCCTTCCCAGACCTTGCTTTCTCGCCATTCATCAAATGGAAACACCTTAATTTAAGGTTGGGCAGGTTCCCAACAAATGCTGAGTCACCAAAATGGAAGCCCCAAGAACGTGATGGATGCGGTTTATGTGGCGCAGGAAGACAAGACTTTATTCACCTGATCTGTATCTGTCCGGCTCTGAGCCAGGAACGTCAGGGTTGGTTAAAAAACAAATGTAAGGAATATGGAACACGCACCTGCCGGTCCGCGATCATATTAATCCTTTGCTCAGTAGATCCGCAACTCCTTTGCAGAGCAGCTAAATTCATTGACAATTTCGAGAAAAAACAAAGAACTCTGGTAAAGGCTTGAACCTGGAAGTTTTTTAACTTGAAAGACACTTTCATTTTATAACTTTTTATCACACTCACAGCAATGTAAATTTTCTGTGTTTTAGAATATTGTCGTATTTATACTTTGTAATGGTTTTTATTACCTATACAATAAAGTGTTTACTTACTTTAAGCAGATTACTTTGTGCCAAAAAAGAAAAATACAAATTTGGTAGAAAAAAAATTAATCCTAGAAAAAAAGAGTCCCAAAGTTAGAACTTTGTTTTGAAAAAATGAAGGTCGAATTCAGAGTCTCTCTGATCACTGTGTGCCAAATCAAAAGTCAGTGTTATTGTTTGGAGAAAACATAAAATCTTCTAAGTCTGTAAAGAATTTGTCTACCATTGTAGGTGAAAGTTGGATTACCTCGTTTAGAAGTTTACCCGCACATAGATGTGAAGCATAGATGTGAAGCATCGCTGTCAGCATTGGTTGCATTGGCAATGTTCGAATGCTGATACGTGTCTGCCTGTCTCCTCACGTACCTCACTGTCAGCATTTTGCGTCTGTGAACTGTGGCTGACACAGTTACTAGATAGGGTAAACCTGGCAACATGGAAAGTTGTCCAAAAACTGGATCAATCACCCCAGCTGGTGAACCTTGCAGGTGGCAGGATAAGTTGGTAGAGGAACCATCGCAGGCCCTGTGTAAATTAATACCCTGACAAAGGAGAGAACCGCTTAGTGCGTTTTCACAGTTTTTACCACTTAAAAACACGTCTCTTCCCCCACTCCAACATCTGTGTGTGTACAGTAATTCCCAGGATGTCTTGATGTATTCTTTACCCAACCTTTCATACGTGCCTGTTGGTATATGTTTTAGGCAATATTGAAAATGGAAAATTGTAACAGGCAGAGTGTTCAGCGACTGTAAATGGCAATCTTTCCAGTTTTTCAATGCTCAGCACCCTATAGTCTGCTCCCCTCTGTGCCAATTTGATCTGTATATCAGTGAGATTGAATTCTGAAAACAGTGATGTAGTATTGATTAAACGCCAAGGCACACAGCCTGAACGTAGGTTTCGTAACGTCCAGCCTAATAGCATGATAGAACGTAATTACGACTGACCATGTTGCAACATGACCAAGTCCTGTTCCATGAAATCTATGGCAGAAGATACTATTCTGTCCAAAGAATATATCCTGGACGACAGAGTTGTTAACCCATTACCAACCACAGAGAGAGTTTTCTCTAAATTAATACAATCAATTTCTTGTATTCTTTCTGCAGTCTCTGCTTGCCTAAACTTCCATGCTTCATTATAAGCAGCATAGATACCGGCATATATAAAACGTTTATGACGCGGTGTTCTTGGTCCTGGCAAGAATTCCCTAAGATCAGTGCCATCTTTTATTACAGATAAGTGTTGTTTTACATCCTTGCGTGTAGATCTATGTAACCATTCAAAGCATAGTTTCCCTACACTGTATGTTGTTACTATTCCTGGATGCTGTCTTTGAACATATCTTGGGTCTGGCCTAGTGAATGTGAAAACCTGTGTTCTGTTCAGGAATCTATCTTGACAGTTGTGTGTGTCTTTGGGCCACATCAACCATTTTTTCCAATCTGGATCTGTTCTGTTGCTTAGCAAAATAGTATGTACGTCGACCTCCCCCTCTGAAGTGTTTATGCTATCAGGTGTGGATATAGGTATGGACGGATTGTTCAGGTCTTTTATCTTGGCTAACCCAAGACAAGATGTCTGTTGGACAGTGTCATTCAAAAACATAATTTGCTCTGGGATGATGCAGGCTCTAAATAACGCTTCCATCACCTGCACTTGCCAATCTTTTGTACCCCAGACAGTTTTTGTCTCAATGTTGTCTTTCCAAAAGTTGAAACCTAGGGAAGACAGCTGAGCATAAAAGGCTGCAGAATAAATTTGCTTGGTATTTGTCAACATACTTTTCATGCCTGTTTTGTTTACATTTCTAAAGTAAAATGATTCAGCATTGGATACATTGAACCCTGAAAAGTGCAGAAATGTTCTTGCAAATGTTTTTGAGCTACCCTTTGGCCGCGTAGAACAATGTTCCCATTGGTTATACATCAATACATTTCTAGGGTTTGCAGATTTGTGCAAGAAATGTTGACCATAGTGATTATAACAATACATTTGTTCATAATCAGATGAACCTTCTAAGTATTCATGATTTGTAAATACAGCAGACATTTCTAAGTCTGACATCATATTATTAACAGTCTCAAAGTCCCAATCATCAGAAAAGGTACTAGATGAAACAAAGTCATTCAAGGAAATCTTGAACTGGTGTGGAAACTTCAACAGCTCCGCAAGGCCAAAAATGTCTTAATCAGTTCTGTCCCAAGCTATACCCCCTGGTATAGGCACGGCTGTGATGTTCACTGATGACAAGTCTCTGTTCACAATGAGATGGTTGTGTGGCTTGAGTAATAAGTTGATGTTCTTACTTGCTGTGTCCTTTTGAACATATCTTCCATTTATTAGCATTCCCAAAGTTATTACCAGAGTCAACCAAAGTAGAAGAAAAAAGCACACCTAACACAATCCAAAGTTCAATCCATGGTGAAACCAGATAGTTTTTTTCCAAGTGATGAAAAAGGTCCGTTGCTTGTTCTTTCAAAGTTCTTTTCGCTGGCGTCATTTCAGGTTCACTGGGATCCTCGGAAAACGTATCAAAGCTAATGAAATAGCCAGAGGCAGTTCTGTCAATTGTTGGGATTGCATCAGGGTTCGTTGAAATCGCTGGAACCACTTGATCACTTGATACATTCGTGTGGTCTGATGCTACTTCGTTGTAGACAGGTGTTTCTTGACAAACTGTTATTTGGGTCTCAAGAGGTACAAGTTCCATAGTTTTGTTGCATAGACCTTCATGTCGCACTGCACAATCTTCAAAGGTGATGAGTCTTTCAGTTTGAACCTCTTGGATAGTAGTCAGATTAGGGCATCTGCTACATTGGCGGAGTCCACTTGGCCTACTGCTTATGATCGGCCACATGATGTGGTTTGACCAGGTTGATGGACACAAACCTGTTCTCCTTTTTACCAGCAAGGCGCAGCAGTAATGCTGTTCTTGATCCGTGGATTGCTAGGACAGGCACTGGTTGTCTGTAAGAAGGCCCAAATTCCTTCTTGTCCGCGATCTTTTCTCAGACTAGATCCCAAAGCTTAGGAATCCAGACAGGCCTTGCTGGGACGGTCGGTTTCTCTTCAGTGGTGGTTGGCTTCAGGAACACGTTACTTTGTTTCGCTCTTATTTCATTTAAGTCCTGTAAAACAGCCAAACAGTCTTTGATATCAAAGGGTTTTTAGTCTACCACTGAAGTCTGACAATCGAGATCCGATACTAACATTCTGGTCCCAAAAAGGACTTCATATGGAGTGATACCCTGTAGAGAACTTCTTGGCAGATTGTTAAAACTACGTTGGACACTTATTAGATGTTTGACCCACTCGTCAGCCAAGCCTAATACCCTAGCTGTTATAGATTGCTTTATGTCCTGGTTTTTTCTTTCCACAACCGAATTTCCCTCAGGATGGAATGGACTAGAATACCCCAATGCAACGCCCAAGTTGACCATGGCCTCCTTGTAAGCTCGAGAGCTAAACGCAGGACCCTGGTCAGAATGTAGCATGCCTACTGTGTATGTGCCGTTAAAGACTCGCAAATCTTTTATACCAATTCAAGCGTCACTCGAGCACTGAGGCCAAATCCAAATGGACCTTGAACACGAATCCACTGCGACCATGATATATTTATAGTTACCATCCCTCTGTAAGGGACCACAGTGGTCCAGGTAAACGCAAGCTAATGGTTTATCTGAAATTAACATGGGCATCTGCGCAGGACGTTTCACTAGAGACTTTCATCTTTTGGCAGATTTCACATTAAAAAACATAGTGTCTGGTCTGTTTCCTCCTGCGCGGCAATTCCGTAACTCTGTTTTAATAATAATACTGTGGCGGAAATACCTGCATGTGCAGAGGCAAGCCCTTTATGTGCTGCTAAAATTAGTCCTAATCTATGTTCCATGTTTGGAATTACTCTATCCCCACTCCAGGGATTCAAGCAAATTGAACATTATTTGCAACAGTTATGTATGAGTATTTGAGTGGAAACCCTTTTGGTAATGTTTTACCACTGTCTTTGCTTGAAGCATTGACAGCTTGCATTATTTTGCCGTCTATTTTCGTTTTTGAACGAGTGATTGCAGCTACGGAAGCCATTTGCACAGCTGCCTTCGTGGCTTCATCAGCCAATGAATGAATTCCCTTCAACGTGAATGCCATCACGTTGATGACTCAGTGTATGTATCACGTGAGTGTTTTGTAGTCTTTTTCGTAACTGAACTACTTGTTCCCAAAGCAGTTTATGCTTGATTGTGCCACCTTTTGCATCTTTGTAACCGTTTTAAAGCCAGTTATGCAAGTATTCATTGTAAGATTGAACACAATAATACGAATCGCACACTATGAGTGTGGGGAATTCGCGATCTGTATTTTCAAGTGCCATCTTGAATGCTTGTAGTTCAACTCGCTAAGCTGTACAATCTCCTAGAGATTGCGTTTTAGTGACCATTGGTCTGAATTTGCCATTGTGCCAGCGACCTTTAACGATCGCGCACGCTGCACTATAGGCTTGTTTACCCCTCCGTAGCGGGTTGAGCTGATCCGTCAGTATAAATACATTCATACTGTTCTAGAGGTAGAATTTCAGTAGGCAGAGGACATTCTTGTTCGTATTGTAGAAATGCTTGTGTTTTCAAATAAGGATCAAAAACGTATTCAACGTCTGTTGCAGCAAGAGAATTAACCCATTTTTTCCATCTTGTTTGTAAAACTTTATCAATGCTCGCTTTTGTCACTGCCTCTGAGGCAGATACAGGTGTAACAACCATAATTTGTTTACCCTGTGCGAGGGCTCTCTCTTTTGCTACTGAAGTTTGAACCGCTGTCAGAATTTTTTCTGTTGAAGTGAATTTCATTTCTGCTTGTGTGTACAAATGTGATTTGTAAGCTATTGGTACTTTTTCACCTTCGTTAAAAGTTAAGTACGTGAATCCGCATTGTCCTGGAATGATTTGGATCACTAAGTTGCGTACGTTTACGTGTGTTTGCAAATGTTTTGTTGCTAACATGTCTGTTTGTAATGAACGCAAAATTTATGTGTTTTTGTGCCCAATTGCCCGTTTTAAAATCAGGTTTGATGAATTCGTAGAGAGGTTTAAACCTTTGTGCGTAATTGAGAATGTATGTTCTTCTGAAATTCAAGAATCCTAGTATTGACTGTAAGTTTTTGTAGGTTGGAGCAGCGCACATTTCTCTAGAAAGTTTGCTGCCAGGCTTTTGCCTTCACTTTAAAGTTCATATCCTAGAAAGAGGACGTTTAAATGGGCAATTCTAGATTTTTTTTAATTGAATTTGTACCCTTCTGAGGCAAATACCAATATAATTGTATTAACCCTGTTCAAATGCTTATCCAAGTCATCATCTGTCAGATGTCATCTACGTATGATAATGCTTCATCATCATAAGTTTGTAGTAACTCTGTTACTCTTGCTGAGAATAACCCAGGACTGTTCTTGAATCCCTGTGGGAGACGATAGAAGTGACGCTGTGTCCCCATAATTGAGAAAGCGGTCAAATACCTACTTTCTGGTGCAATGTTTTGACAGAAGAAACCGTTAGAAATATCTAATGTGGTTTTATATTTTTTACGCACAATGTTATTTATTAGTGCTGCACTATGGGCATTTTGTACTGCAAATGTTTTGCAACAAGAGTTTACATCTCTGTAATCCAAAACTAGACGATATGTATTGTCTGGTTTGGAGACAGGAAATAAAGGATTGTTCATAGATGAGGTCCAAGTTTCAATCACCCCCTTGGTATTCAAGTTGATCTAATACCTCCCTGACCTGTTGTTTTGCTTCTTGCTTAACTGGGTACTGCCTTTGTGCAGTTGGTTGATTTTTCAACTGGATTTTATGGTGAGGAGAATCCTCATCCCATCCTACGTGATTTTTATATAATGCAGGAGCCTGAGCAACTGCCCATTTCCTGGCATAGATATATTTTAAATGAATTAGAATGTGGTTGGAGAAGGCTGGTATAATGATGTCTTCGCCATGTGGGCACTCCCTGACAAATTGTGGTGGCCAGTCTTGTTCAGCTAGAAGAATGTCATAACCCTTAGAGAGACGCTCCCAAAAGAGTGCTCTTATCTTTCTAGGTATGTCTCCCTCCATCCGGAGTGCTATTTCATATAACTTATGTGGAGAACTAACCCTGGTATCTGCAGTTTCAACTTGAATGTATTAATTCAAGTCCACTGTCTTCAGATGATCCTTCAAGTTCTTGCAAGCTATGGTGACTTCTGCTTCGCTGCCCAACATTGTCTGAGCCCATTCCCCGTTCTTGAGTTGTGTCCTTAAGATCCTCGTCATGTCTGATTTTTAGACCTGCTACCTTCTTTTTGGTGAATTGAGGTTTCTTGTTTTTCTGAACATGTTGATTGTCTTTGGACTTCACGCGTTCTTCCTTTTTTTCTGACGGTCCTCTTCTTTCGAATTTCTGTGACGAAGTCTGAAAGGTACGGGAGGAACATGTATCAGTATCTTGATATCTATCAGGTTTTCTCAAATTATCCCTATTCCTGAGGTTATACCTCCTTTCAGAGGGCTCCTTTTGAGGAGACCTACCTCGGGATTGAGAACGCTTTTCTTTAGAAGTTTGCTTGCTATTTTCCCACTTCTTTTTAATAGGAGTAGGAGTGTTTTTAGTAAAGACCTTTTCAGGACTTTCTGACCGTTGGGGTTTAACCCCTTTGCTGCAGGGCTTATTCACCTGCTGTGCGGGGGGGGGGGGGGCAGCGCGCGGTGCCGCCGTGCTTGTGACAAGCTCGGCTCGTCACGGTGTACGGTGGCGATGTGCTCATGACGAGCAGAGCTCGTCAAGGCCACACCCGTTTTGGAATGTTCAGCACAGCGGGGAAATTATCCCTGCGTGCGAACGTTCCAACGGCCGTGACAAACTCAGCTCATCATGAGCACAGCTCAACCGTGCCTCATGATGAGCTGAGCTCGTCATGAGCATGGAAAGTGTTAACTGGCTTCCCACCCAAACTGTCTCTGCCTAGTTCTTCATAGGATTTTAAAATTATTCTGGCTAATTCTTGTGGTTGCTCTGTTACGTCAAATTCCCTCATTTTCTGGCGGATCGCCACTGATGCTGCTTCTCCTTTAATATTAGCTAATATTATTGTTGAGACCTGTTTGAAATCTTTCAGTAATTTCATACCTAAATTTAAAGCAGGCTCTGCCCCGTATTAATTTTGAATCTGTTTCAGGGCGTCAGGTATTACCGCCATAGATGGAACACCATGTGTTTTAGTGTAGATTGCAGCAAAGACTGTACCCCAAGTAGTGCAGTCCTCCATATGTGGTGCGATCCCCATTAGTAAACAGATTGTTAAAGTTCTGTGTTTCTCATGAGGGGTAGTATTAGGAAATACTGCCTCGTTTTGACTAATTTTTTGAGCTATCCAGAATGGAATTTTTTCCCGTTTTGTGGGTAATTTACCAACGACCGAATGTAGAGTAAGCATGGGCGGAAAATCCGTTTCGCTCGCGGATTTTGCAGATTTTCGGGAAATTCGCAATCCGCGAGATTCGCGAATCTCCCGCAAAATCCGCAAATCCGCGAGCTGCGGATTTTGCTCGCACTGCTCGCACTGTTCGCGTGAGTTCGCGGCTTCCCAGTACAACTTCGTGCCCCGCGAATAAGTGCTAAAACTGAAACTACTTACCAGGTTCAAAAGTTCAGGCTCATCATTAGTAGCCATTTCCTGTAGTGCTTCCTGAGGGGCCCCTCCAGAGTTCAGTTGCCAGTTGCAACTATTATGTGACCCTGCTCTGAACCTCAGAATAGTTACACATATGCCACAAAGGTCCTGAATTACAGCTAAGGGAGACAAGCAGGAGCCAGGCTGGAAGTTAAAATCCATTAATCAGCCCCTAATTCATTATTGTCAGTTGGGGCAGGGCAGGTGTTGTAACTAATTTTGCAACAATGAAAGCACTTAGCAAGTGCAAAAGATCACTAATCAGGAAGCACTAAGGAAGCAGGTGCCAGCTAAAAAAATATTCTGTGACACATTAATCAGCCCCAAATTAATTCAGGTCACTTGAGGCAGGGAAGGTGTGCTTTGCTTTGCCGAAAATAATGTACACTGGACAACCAGAGGGTGTGGTGATGAAACAGAGGGTGGCATGGGTGGGCCAGAGGGTGGCATGAGTAGTCAGAGAGTGGCAGTGGTGACAGAGAGTGGCAGTGATGAAGAAGAGTGTCCCAAACAGGCTGGACACGTAGAAACAACAAGTTCGCAAAACTTGCGACCCGACAGGTAAGTTCGCAAATTGCGAAATTGTAAAAACCCTCGTGAACTGGCAGAAACACGGGCGAACACAAAAAAAAAAATCCGCAAATTCGCGGGAATTCGCGGATTTTGCGGATTGCGAGTTCGCAAATCCGCAAAATTCGCGAACGCGAGATTCGCAAAATTCGCCCATGCTTAATGTAGAGTCTGTGGTGTAATTTTATTTGTGTTCCCCTGGTGGGGGAGATGCTGTGGAATCATTATTGATGGTTGGACTGTAAGAGTCTGCATGACATATTGAACCAATTGTCCATAGATTTTTTTTTTTGTAACATTTTTATTTATTGCAAAGTGAATAGGAAGAAGGAAACATAGAGAAGAGAAAAGACAGAGGAAAAAACAGGCGGCAGCATTGCAGTATCACATATGCAGGCTTGGTAAGAATCTCAGACATAAGCATTAGCAGCGATGGGCCACAGTAATCTGGGCGGCTCCGGAGGCCAGGAGAGCCAGTGACGGCCAAGGGACTTATATTCAGTTGTTTCCTAATGCCTCAGCTGTCTCCTCTAAGAGGAAAGTCAATCCAGTAATACCAGGTATCTCGGGAGCCCCCTGGTAGGCAAATCCTCTGTTAGCAATGTAGTGCCGCAACAAGTACAAACCCCCCCCAACTTTACCCCTACCCCACCCCCCGTTCCCCCCCTACCCCCCAGGTGGTGGCGCCAACATAGACTCCCTCTCTGTCACACAAGCACGCAACCAAATTAATTAAATCTGGAAAAGGTGAAGGGCTCGTAGGGCTGACGGGCAGACCGCAGATGGCAAACCTCGCGATAAAAATCGGACCAATGGTCCCCACCGAAACATAAAATTCTTAAAGTTGCCCAGGAAAATGTCCGCCATTCTCTCCATGCTCATCAACCTCCACAGCTTCGCGTGCCATAATGACATAGCCGGGGCCGTCGGTTTCTTCCACGCCGCAGCCAGTGTAAGCTTAGCCGCTCCCAGACAAAGCCATAAAATTTGTTTGTCCGCCTTCGTCTGATGTTCCAATAACGGATCCCGTAGGCCCAAGATGACAAAGGACAAGGAATCCGGGATCGGATATCCCAACATGTCTTTGATATGAGATAGAATTTCGGTCCAAAAGGGCCGTATGACTGGACAGTCCCACCAAATGTGGCGGAAGTCACCCAACAAACCACAGCCCCTCCAGCAGCGGTCTGAGGTCGCCGGGAATATGCGATGTAATTTCGAGGGGTAAAGGTACCAATCGAACATAGTTTTAAAATGGGCATCCCGTAAGTCCACTGAGTGATTGTGAGTCCTAATATCGCGCCAGAGGCCTTTCCATTCCCCCTCCACTATGTCCCTACCTAGAAGGCCTTCCCAGTGGTCCAAGTAGCGGGGACGAGGAGAGACTACCGTACTTAGCAAGAGTTTATACAGAAAGGAAATCGTTCCCTTCATCGTGGCGGTCCGTAAAAGAAAGGCCTCGAAGGGCGAGAACGGTCTCGTAGCTGCCTCTCTCAGTCCGGACGAGGTTGCCCAGTGGATCAACTGGGCATATCGGAAGTGTTCCGTGGGTGGAAGGCCATAGTCACTCATGCAGTTAGAAAATGAGAGGAGTTCCGTGCCGTGAAATAAATGTGTAAGGGCCCTACAACCTCCCTCCCTCCAAAGCCGAAATGGTCCCTCCTGCTGTGCCGGCGGAAAAGCCGGATTAAAGTGCAAAGGTGTGAAGGGGGAGGGGAACGAAGTCCAGCGTTCATCTCCAGATACTGTGTCCCAAACCTTCAAGGCAGTGCCAGTGGGCGTGCTGAGGTAGGCATTTCTAGGCCTGTCTACTTTGTGTTTCCAGGCCAGGTCCCAGATTGACCTCCCGGCCACACTTCTGTCCATGTGCAGCCAGTGTTTTTCAGACTCTTGCTGCGACCATTCCACCAATACCCGCAGCTGTGCGGCTTTATAGTACAGGTGCATATCCGGGAGACCAACTCCTCCCTCCTCCCGTGGGCGCCGCAGAGTCGCAAAGGAAAGGCGCGCCCGTCCACCTTGCCAGATGAATTTCAGCAAGAGAGTCTTAAGGCGCCGGAAGAAGTCCATCTCTATGGGGATGGGGAGGGCCTGGAAGAGGTACAGAAACCTAGGGAGGAGGACCATCTTGACAGCATGGATCCTACCCAGCCAAGAGATGTATTTCTGCTTCCATCGGTCCAGTTCCCCGCGCACGGCCGACAGCATAGGCGGAAAGTTTGCCGCAAATAGCGAACCAATAGATGGTGTCAAACGGACACCCAGGTAGAGCAGGGAGGCTGGAGCCCATGCCAACGGCGTAAGCGGGCGCAGTCGCTCCAACTCGGCCGGCGGGAGCGTCAAGTTTAAGATATACGATTTGTCAAAATTAACTTTAAACCCGGCCACTTCCTCATAGCAGGACAGCAGAGTTTGAATGTGTGGCAGAGATTGCGCCGGGTCCCCCACCGAGAGAAACACATCGTCCGCGAAAAGGGAAATTTTATGCTGTTCACCCGAAAAGGGGAGTCCCTTAATCTGCTCCCGCTCACGCACCGCAAGGGCCAGAGGTTCAATGCTTAAGGCAAATAGAAGAGGTGAAAGAGGGCAGCCCTGTCTAGTACCCCGGGAGTGAGCAAAGCTGGCGGAGCGATGACCATTAATCACTACCCTGGAGCAAGGAGCGCTATAGTTCGCGCGGATCATGGTGATGAAATGGTGCGAGAAGCCAAAGGCCTCCAGGGTGCGGAACATGAATCCCCAGTCCACCCGGTCAAAGGTCTTTTCCGCATCTAACCCCACCAGTACCGCTGGGAGACGGAACCGAGTGGCCTTCTCAATGAGGTGTATAACCCTTCTCAGATTGTCGTGCGTCTGACGGCCCTTAATAAACCCTGATTGATCCGGGTGAATGATGGCCGGCATCAGATCCTGGAGCCTGCGCGCAATGATAGTGGAATATAATTTAGCATCCACGTTGAGTAGAGCTATCGGGCGGTAGGACGAGCAGTGAGACAGGTCTTTCCCCGGCTTAGGAATCACGGTAATCACAGCTTCAGCCATGGAGCCCGTGGTTCGCCCCGTGGTAGCCATTTTGTTGAAGAGGGGTACCAAAAAATCACAGAGCTCCGATGCAAAGGATTTGTAGAACAACGCCGTGTAGCCATCTGGACCGGGCGCTTTGTGGAGCCTCAGGTTCCTAATAGCATCCAACACCTCCGTTCTAGAGATGGGGGCAGCGAGGAGTTCATTCCACTCTGTCGACACCCGTGGGATGGGGAGGTCAGCCAGGAAGCGATCCTGAGCCGCTTGATCCAGGGAGTCACCCTTATAGAGTGCCTCATAGAAACGGCCGAAGATATTTGCCTTATCTACATCTCTATGGTGTAGCGACCCAGAGGAGTCCAAAATGCCACCAACATAATCCCTCTCCCTCTTGTCCCGGAGCTGACGAGCCAAGTGCCTGCCTATTTTATTTCCCTGTGAGTAGGAGACACGCCGAAGCCGAAGGAGGGTAAACTCTGCACGGTTGTTATAGTGGGCCTTCAATTTGCCCCACACGGCAGTCAGCGGTCTAAGAGTCAACCTAGACGGGTTGGTTTTGTGGGCTTGCTCTAAGACAGCCAGTTCTGCCTCTAGGTCTTCTCGTTCCTTCCTCCTTAATCTATTGAGGTTGGCGTTGAGGCTGAGGCAGGTGCCCCGCAAGGAGGCCTTACATGCATCCCAAGTATTAAAGAGGGAGGTGTCCGACGCCGGGTTGAGAGTCAGAAACTCCCCTATCGCCTTACGCAGTTCCTTGCAGGAGGTGTCATCCCGGACAAGCGCTGGTGGAAAATACCATTTCCTCACCCCGTCCCCTCCGGTCGGCCAGTGTAGCCCTAGCACCAGCAAGCTGTGGTCAGACACAGATAGAGGGAAAACGCTAGAATCTCGGACATCTCCCCTGAGGGCTTGGCTAACAAAAATATGATCGAGCTGGGAGTAGGAGTGATGAACATGGGAGAAGAATGTGTAATCTCGCGTTTGTGGATGCAGGAACCTCCAGCAGTCAATCAATCCAAGCTCACCAATCATACTCTGATTTTCAGTAAAAAAAACACCTGCACCCGCTCTCTGAGCTCGTGAGCTGTCCAGATCTTTGTCCCAAACCATGTTGAAGTCCCCCATAAGAACCACAAGTCCCTCAACAAAGTCCCCCGCCCTGTCCAACAGATCTCGGAGAAAAGCATTCTGCCCCGAGTTGGGAACATACACCACCACAAACGTACAGGTCTTGCCATGAAGTACCCCCTTGACCATCAGCCACTGCCCCTCCCTGTCACAGTTGATCCCCATAGGTTGGAAGTGTAGGGACGCTCGGAACAGGAGTGCCACCCCTCTATGTTTAGTAGATGCCGAGGATCTATAGATGAGCGGAAAATGCCTATGCCGCAATCGGAGCTCATCTTTACGCGCCAAGTGGGTCTCTTGGAGCCCCACAATGTCTAAGTGGTGATCAGTGAGATATTTCCAATTTTTTTGGTGCTTCTGAGGGGAATTGAGGCCCTTTACGTTCCATGTCCCAATACTAAGCGGCATGGGAGATAATCAGAACCCACCCCTGCCTATACATCTCGACAACCTGCCCACCCCCCCCATCTCCCCAGCGGCAGCCAAGCCGGCCCCCAAGCCCCATCTAGCACCGGGCCCCCGCTGAACACTGCACTCCTCTCGGATCTCGGGGGCTCCAGCCTGGCAACAGCTTCCACCCAGCAAACAGTCCCTCCCAGAGGCTTGACAAGCAAGAGCACAATTAACTCAGAAGTAGAGAGAAAATAGCATACCGCACATTCATTCCGAACGCCACCACCACCCAGTCCAACCACCCCCCTGCAAAAGCCCCCAACAACACCCCCCCCCCCCTCAAGACCAAAATCAAAACCAAAACCAAAATCAAACAAATGTACTTAGCAGTCCCAGTGGATGATAGTTCGTGGAAATCCTCCTGGGCTGGGGCCGGGGCACCATTGTAGGGACCCCAAGAGACCACGGACCGGGGTGTCTTCTCCAAAAGTACAATCAAACCCACGGTACCTGAAGTCATGTGCCCCTCCGGCACCTACCAGCTGGCGGCTGGAAGATCATGCAGCTCCTGAGCTTTGCTGGGAAGACGCCAAGGTCGCCGAGGCCACCGAGGCCACAGCATCCCCTCTCTCCAGTAAGCTAGTCGAACGGTCAGGTCGCCTGCTGTCCACATCCAGGCCCACTCTCTGCCAGGAGGAGGAACGCCTACGCCTCCGCGGCGGCGAGCCGCCAGCTCCCTGTGAGGGGATCACGTCGTCCAGACCCAGAAGATCCTTTGCCACCTGGAGAGAGCAAATCTGCGCCAGCCTGTTCTCCCACCTGAAGATGATGCGGAATGGATGACCCCACGAATAAGAAATGCCTTGTTCCCGGAGGAAGGCGGTCACTGGATGGAACTCCTGCCTCTTCTGAAGGGTCGAAGCTGCCAAGTCTTGATAGAGCTGCGGCCGGTGCTCCCTAAATTGCAGAGACGAGATGGTCCGTGCCTTCCGTAGGATGCGTTCTTTAAGCTGGAAATCGTGGATACAGACTAAAATGTCCGGGGGCGGCCCCCCTCTCCTTGGAAGACCAACCCTATGTACCCTGTCCATTCTGATTTCCTGGATATCATCTTCACCCAGCACCTGCAGGAAGAAGGCCTGGACATATCCCCTCAGATCGCCCGCTTCTCCGTCCCATGGTACAGCGCAAATGCGGATGTTGTTCCGGCGGGAACGGTTCTCCAGGTCCTCCGTATGGGTCTGGAGGTCCAAGTTTTGGTCTGTAAGCTGAATGATGTCTTGCTGCAACTGGTGGACATCATTCGCCATACTTAAGTCGTGATCCTCCAAGGTAGCCACCCTCTCTCCAATACCGTCCACGTCTCTCCGCACTTCACGGAGGTCCGACGCAAGCTGGGCGCGAAGTTCCGATATATCTTCCTTAATGGAGGCAAAGAGCTCCGTCATAAAGGCCTTGGTCGCTGGGGCCTCATCGTCTGATTTCTTTGGCGACGTGCTGGGTCCAGGGGACGCCGGTTGCTGAGTAGATTTCGCTGCTCCATCTTTCCCAGGCTTCCCTTTACGGGACGCGGTGGACATCGTGGCACCACCTAACCTGGAGGCGACCTTCCCCCTATTACAGGTGGCGCGAGCAGCACCCCGATGTTCCGCCACCTCTTGTCGATGCAGCTTGCAGGTGCACCCCACAGTACAGCGCCAATAAGTCTCATGCGCCAGTCCTCGCAGGTTGGGTCCCCCGGCGTGGCAGTACTGCTCCGCAAACCTTCAGAGGCCACCACAGTGGGGGAGCGCAGCGGACCCCCTACGAGGCCCCCGGACGCCAGTCAGCCACCGATGTCAAAGCAGGTCAAGGCGGGGAAGGGGCCATGCACCCTCACAGCTCTGCTCCGCCTTCAGGGGTGGGCTGGAAGCGCCCGCTCTGCAACTCCCGCAAGCCCCTCTCCAGCAGAGACCCCCCGCACCATCCAACGTAGCGCTGCTCCCCCAGCAGCAGGCAAGCCCAGTCCAAAGTTCGTAGGCTCCCCCGGGCACAACTCAGCACCAGCCCCCCGCACTCTCCTTAGCTGCACAGGAAGGTCGGGCCCGTCCGAGACACCAGGCCGGGAATCACAGGCCTACAGAGCTCAGGGCTCCACGGCCCTAGTGCAGCCGTCGCTGGGCCCAAACCTGATGCTGGGTTCCACCGCACCCCCCTGGAGGTCACCGCTGATGGGGGGGAAAAGCCTCCCGATAGCACAGGCTCGCTGCTGCATTCGGCGAAGAGCGGGAGGAGGGAGGGGGGGGGCGGCGCTGTCGCTCCGCCGGTCCGCACCGGCCTGCACCGCTGAGGGACACGCGGCGGCCGCAGCCCCCGATTCCCGCAGAGTCTCACCTCTCCAGCTCCCCACTGGCAATCCTGGCAGGCTGCAAACGTGCAAAGCTGGGGCCACGGACCTCGGAACCGCCTCCGCTCCGCCTCAGGGTCCGCGATATGCGGCTGCGTCCAGGACCGGAAGTCCGGCCCCTCCAGTACGCAAGGTCGGGGATGACAGGGCCTCGCGGTGTCGCCGCTCCCGGGGCCTCGTCCAGCCCTCCAAATGACTCGCTCGTGGCACCGGAGCTGACCACCACTCTTCAGGAAGCCGAATCAGTCCACGAGGGATCGCAGAGCACGCCGCTAATCGTGCTAGGCAAAGCTAAGCTGGGCTCGGCACCGGAGGGACTTGAAAGACGTCTCACTCCGTCGCCATCTTGGCCACGCCCCTGTCCATAGATTTTGATTGGCTCTTTGAGTTGATCTCGAGGTTCCACACCTGTCATTTCAGTAATTTCAGAATGTGGAGTATAGCTGGCTAAAACTGGCCATGTTGCTCCTGGTCTACCTAGTGGACCGAGCCTGATAATGTTATTTATATGTTTTAGGGCGCCTTTAAACCAGAGCGCATGCTCCTGGTAAGTTAGTGGAATTTCAATATCCTCAAAAGGAATGTATTCTTCTGGTGGTTTATCTTCTTTGTAGAAGTAAAACATCTGTGTCACTGGATTTGCTTCAGGGAAGACTATCCATGAATAGAATACCTCTGTCTGATGATATTCATGTGCTCCTATCGAAAAAACTACCCTACCACCTCTCGATGTTAGGCCAGTTTTTATAAGTTTTATAGTGATGATTTTCCTTAAACTTATAGGAATGCATAAAGCATCCTCGTTGGTTTCATTAAAACCTGTTATGTCAAAAGCTGGTGGATCAGCCACAGCTCTACCGGTTTCGGTGTTGTTGCCGTTATTCAACATTGTTTAATGAAAATTGCAGAGCAAGTTTCAAGGAAACAAAGATAAGATGCACAATATTTTGGAACACTGTATCCTTCAACGTTGAACAAACCAAAAAGCTAATACATAGGATTTTCGTCCTACTCAGCTATGGCGGATATTATCCCTTTACCCACTCCAGACGTCTATTGGAGTATTACGGAAAAAGGGGTCTCTGAGAAAAGCACGACTGAGTTACTTTGGTAAGGCACTAATTTAACTCTAGATACTAAACGTTGGGCGCCATGTCATGTAGTTCCTATATTCCCAATAGGCTCTGTGCATTGGAATAATATATCCTATAGATTTGACGTAGGACTTAGGTCAGTAGGTCTTTATCAAATATACTAAACTTAATTGTGAGTGCCAGCTAGCTTAGAGGTCACTAGAAACTTTCTCGAATTCACAAGAAGGGATTTGTTTCTGACAACCGCATAAACATGACAACTTTGTTTCCCTAGGACTGGAAAATATCTTCAGAGTCGTAGAAACAATTGATAAGTATTTCACTCAGTCAATCGTGCATGCTTCGTTTCTACAGAGTTGCAGAGAAATAGTGAGACTGGCGTTTTCAATAAAAGGTTTATTGAACAGTCTTCTTTCTCATGTAAGGGAGGTTAACTGCTACAATCATTAGACAAAATTCAAAGTATAATGCGTACAGCGAGAATAGTATTATGATATTATGAAATAATACTGTAATAGCATTGTATGGTTTCTAAGCCATATAAAAATACATACATAAATAACACAGGCTAAAATACTCAACTGGTGCTTCTAAAATACGCCTGGTGCTTCTAAAATACGTCTACCCCAATGTACATGGTACTCCATGCTGTGGATACATTTTTTGAATACGATAAAGACACAGCACCTTACCAGTGCACGTCCAACTGCCTATGAATTCATTTGGTTTGCTATAAACATCACGATTGACAGACGTGCCACTCTGAATTTAGCCATGTTACTGCCCCTCCCTTCTGAGAAGAGACAAAAGGACAGGTAGACTTGGTTGATGTTCCCTTATCTGACGCCCCCAAGAGGAACAATATGTTGATGGCTCCTGTTTTGAAACACCAAAGGGCACAAATACTGCTGTTTATGTTACTACAGTCGATCGGGCAGTCCAAGCAACAGAGTTTGCCACCCCTATTAGAACATTGGAATTGCAAGTGTAGTGTCCCCCGAAAAGTCACTGATAATGTGGGAAGGGATAAGGCATTGGCAGATCAGGCCGCTAAGGAAATGGCTTGAAAAATGAAAAGGATGTTTGTGGTAGACCCTACTAGGTGGGTGCCTGAAGTTATAATGTTTGAGGACACGCTTGTGAATGTGAAAAGAAGTACAGGGTGAGGCCACAATAGAGGAATTATCAATATGGCAAGAATGTTTAGTACAATTGAACGACCCTGCACGGCAGAAAGACAGTATTTTGAGAAATTACCCATCTAGGGAAAATTCTGAATGATCCATAATGCTTGGAATGGTATCCTTATACCACCCGGTAGTTCTACACCACTCACTTTGTCTACATGTTCAGTAGAAGGATTGGGGCTTATTTCACCACTTGTTGCTGATAAAAGTATCTTTGCCAGTTAATCAAAAGTTTGTATTCTACCAGTTACACAAGAGGGCCCGGACGCGATAACCAGCCTGGCTATCTATTATGGGCCAATTCGAGGTGGCTGGTATGAAAATGGATTTACAGCATGCTGAAGTATTGCTCGCAGCACTACCGCCAGAAATGAGGAGATGCCCATGAGTAATTGTTTACTAATCCCTCTGTGCCTATCAGGTTCAATTTGCGCCCAGACGAAGGAACAGTGCACCAAAGGAAAAGTCAGACTAGTAGGGATAGACTGTGAGGAAAAAGAATAGGGTGTAACTTGCCTGTGGTACCAATTGTTGTTTAGGGAAATGGAGATTGGTGTATTGTTTAGACAATGGACAGGGTGAATTCGAGGTGCTTCCCTGAAAAATGGGGGTACACTATCCTGAGCAACGTGGAATTTCTCCAGAAAAGGCTGCGATCGCGCCAACAGTGATGAACAATAGGAGTCTACTAGTGAGACTCTGATGGACAATGGGAACTTGTATACTTCTCTTGCTGGAAATTTGCCCCCTTGCTTACTTATTCAATATACACCCCTTTCGGCAAAATTGTTATTGGCAAAGAACAACAAGTAATTTTCCTTGTTCGCGTACAAAACGTTTGGTCTACTAAAAATTGCTCTGTGCTGTTTTTGTATTGATACTGTTGTTGATTTTGGGTGGGGTGTCTTGGGTTTTGGAGTAGGATTGTAATGCCCCATCATGTGCTATATACAAGATTGTTTCTCCAGTTCGAGCAAAAAGAACAATCCCAAGCAATGTATTTCCAGATACACATAGGAAATTCTTTGGTGAAGGTACAGCTTGCTATCCAACTGGAATCTGTTACGAGTTTGTGGACTACTTACCCATTGTCACTGGTTAATTTTACATGTGTTCGCCAACCACAATTCGTAGAGGTAAAGGGTGTGTTCCGGATAGGCTATCCCGTCCCTGTTTGTATTATAGGAAGCCACGAGGGAAAGGATACTCAGGTTGTAACATAAATGTGTATTGTGACAATTAGTATATGGAGGAACAGAACATTACTTTAGTGAGCTGGCATTATCAAGATTTGACAGTTACTCGAGAGGCAGGTTACTATCCTGCAAGCTGTCCGATAGTAAATAGTACTGACACTTTCATATACATAAATTGTTTTGGACTGATGTTGTTCAAGAATACAATGTCCTTAGTGAAGAAGAATGATCCAGGTACAGTGGGTATGAACAATCGATATGCTCCTGTAGATTATCAAGGTCCACTTTATGCACACCCAGGATTTTACTTCTTGTCCAATGGTACTTATTCCAATGTTCATAATGGTACCGAGGATGTTGCTTTGGGTATGGAGCTTCCTCTTGGGGTGCCTTGTAGGTATAGTAAACCAAATATAAGATGGGTTAAAAGGACGTTAACGAAGGAATTTTGTGACGGAGTGACATACTTGGAGGTCAATAATTATAGTAAAGGTATCACCTTTGGGTATATAATTTCCTCAATTATCATGTTTTGGTGGTACAGCTATGGCCAGAGGTGAATGAGCTAGGGAATATTTTGGATGGCTGCAGATACAGTCTAACTCCACAGTAGAGGCCTTACGTGACATCACCACCCAATTGGAAAGTATGCAAATATACTCTGAGGAAACTAGATATGCAGTTGATTTCCTCCTAGCTAAGAGCAGTTGTGTGTGTGCAGTAGTAGGAGACAAGTGTGTAGTCGGGATCACAAACATGGAAAATAATATTACCCAACACATTTTAGATATTTTGGAGAATGCCAAAGGAATGGAAAGCGGAAATTGGAGTTGGTCTCTCTTTGGTGGATGGGGTTAGATTCTAGAAAAGGAGATCTACTTTATTGTAACTCTAGTCTGTTGCATTCTAGAACAGTGTCTTCCCTTATGCTGCTCTTACCGCACAACACTCCTCACCCCTAAGCCACGGAAGACAGTCCGTGACCCTGCTACGATTATGTTGTAGAAGGACATCCACAAAATGATGCAAATAGATGAGGGCATCTTTGGTTCTACATAATCCCTTACGACTTCTATTCCCGATACTGAATATATGGATAATTCTGAGTGTTGATGTCCCTATGCATCTCAGATCACACCCCTAATGACTATGCAGGTTGCCCAAGACTTAATGTCTATTGACGAAGGTATTTTTGAATATTGATAATGTGTGAATTAACATGCAACAGTGGTCATTTTCTTATTATGTGAGTAGTTCTTGAGTTCCTAGCATTGGACGAAATTGCTAGCAAATGCTTAAAGGAGGGTCTGTTGGACTGAAAATGCGTTTAACGGACTCCTTCTAGCATTGTGGGAGTTAAGTCAGCATTTGCAGCACCATTTTGTATTCGGCCGCCATTTTGTACCATGATCGAAATGAAGCTTCTGTCTCATACTGTTGGCCTCAGCATAAAGCAGCCTCGATTGTTTCTCTTTATCATTCAAGGTTGGGCTTTGCTACACTAATTAATAGATCATTCTGTAGCTACATGCCTTTCCCCGTAGGTAGGTCTGCTCCCACTCTCAGAGAGATGAGCGCAGTCAGAATAACCTTGAAGCTGAGATAGCATGTACCTAGTGCCTTCTTTGTTAGCCTGCTCCAACTGGAAATTTCCAGTCTGGCAGGTCCTGTTGGGTATTGGGAATGTATAATATCTGATGCTACGTTGGTGAGGGTCAGTACCATATCAGCTGTCTAAGGAGGCGGGTCAGACGGACTTCACCCATGTGCAAACTAATAAATAACATTGTTTTTTTTTTTTTTACTGTCTGACCGACACTTCATTTGTATGGAAGGTTGAGAGGTGGTCGCGAGTGACCCGGGTGACCCTAATTGGGTCACTTCCTTCTCTACCTGGCCTGATAGACCTAGACCAGTTCGGGTTTATACGCCAGCACCAGGGGGCAGACCACATCCGTCGCCTGGCCCACTTGGTGAAGGTCGAGGGACGGGACATTCCAGTGTGTCTTCTCTCCATAGATGCTGAGAAAGCTTTCAATAGGGTGGACTGGACCTTTCTCAGAGCAGTCTTGCTGAGGATCAGGATTGGACTAATCATGGTATCCTGGATAATGGCATCTTACGTTGCCCCCATCACGCAAATCTGGGTTAACGGGCTCCTCCCCCCCCATTACAGAACTGCAGAGGTCCTTGACAGGGCTGCCCACTCTTCCCCCTACTTTTCACCCTAGCAGTGGAACCCCTAGTGATAGCTATCTGTCAGTCATCTAACATCAAGGGCATCCCATTTGGTGGCGATGAACATTAAGTTGCACTATTTGCAGATGACCTTCTGCTTACTTTGACCAATTCCAGGGAATCTTTCCCTACTCTGATCTTGCTCCTTCACACGTTTGAACACATTTTGGGCCTCAAGATTAACACAGCTAAATGTGATGGCTCATGGGGACTGATTGTCCTAACTTTCCTCTGGCCCGGCACATACCAGGTCCTACAACACTTTACGCCTATGCCCCTCCACCCTTACCAAACGTAGTGGCACTCAGACACCCCAGATGCTATTTCTTGGATCAGTGGGAACAGCTTTGGCATGACATCTCTAGGATTTATAGAAGCATCTCTCTGCGTGAAACTAACTATAAAGTTATGACTCACTTGTCCGGTTGTGTTGGCAATGCAATTCCGGGCTCTTTCATCCATATCTGGTGGTCTTACCCACTTTCAACTCTCTTTTGGAAGGAGGTGCTGAGCCACATCAAAGACACAGTGGGGTTCCCCATACCGAATACGCCGCAGGTAACCATTCTAGGGATCCAACCCCAATTTCTCAGAGATATGATGCACACTGACTGGCGCCTGATCCTGCACATCCTAGGGGCAGCTAAACAAACCATTGCCTTGCAATGGAAAATGCCTTCGACCTTGTCCATCTCGCTATGGTTCACTCGCCTCTGGCACACTATGGCTATGGAGCTTTTAACTTGTTGTATTACACACTTTGAAACCAAATTCACGCATGTATGGCAACCAATGCTAGAGCATCTCTCCAAATTAGAACACTGTCACTTCACCCCCCCCCCGCCTCCACGCTGTGCAGCTCTTTGAAAATAATCCTCTACCACGCAGGGCTGAACTCTAAAAGTGAAACAACCCACACCAGCATAAGCGAGGGACCCTCTATCCAATCCCTTCCCCCTGTATCTCTGCCCTAACCCCTCGGCTCCTATCCATGTGCCCCACCGAACATGACCAGGCTTCAAGCGACAACCTCTATGGGCCCCATCTCCTCTACCCCCTCCCTCTCCTTGTTTTTCTTATTTACCCTGTTTTAATGTACACAAGCGGAACCCTGCCTTTACGCTGCAGCCCCCTCTCTTATCTAGGCTGTGCGACCACACTATATGTTCTATACTGTTGAATATTTTCATGTCTTACTGCATATATTCAGTGAAATAGACTCTCAATAGAAATAATACCACAGGGGCTAGTAAGAATACTAAATACTTCATGGCGGTGTATAAGATGTCAAAACAATATTATAAGGATCAAAGCGTTGCCTTGAGTAACCACATAATAAGTTTCTGCTATAGTAGGCTGGTTTGCAGCAAATGTTGGTCGGATCTGTAATCAAAAGTCCTTGAAGCTTGGAACACTGGCCAGAGTCTAATGGTAACTACACATGCATACAAGCACTGTACTGTGATAAGGTCCCCCAGGATATTGTAGGTAGCTAGAAGCATATTGACAGGATCCACCAAGTTATTAATATATGTAACTTTGAATAATGCTGCATGTACCATAAATGTACTTACATTTATTTGGCAAACAATAGAGCAAAAAAAAGTGGAAGGTTTTCTAATTAACAGAAACGAGATGCAGATATAAATGTGCACAATCTAGAATGTTGTTTTGATTTGAGTCTATTTATATCATATATAAATACATGTAGCATCAAAACACATTAGGCATTCAAATATCAGTATACAAGTACTGGTTAAACATATACAGACATGTTTTCCTTCACAAAGTCCAAAACAAATATGAATAAACGCAGATAAAATAAGCAAAAAACAAATATGATTAACTACAGACTGAAATCTCTAAAATATAAATGCTATAAAACAGGGAGCCCTACTTATAATGGATCCTTTTAGAAACCTGCACTTAGGGCGGCTTACGTCGAGCCTCAGAAAACCTATAAAATGTCCTGAAATTCATGGCAAGTCACGCTGCTTTATTCTTAGCACTTTGAAGCTCGTAAATCGCTGACTCAGGAAGGCCAGCGTAGCAAGCAGTGGCATAGATCAAACTAGAAATGATCACATTAACAACACGAGCTTCCAAGTGGCAAAATTGTTTTCAAGATGCTCATTTGGAGATACCAGGCCAGGACAACTGAAACAGCAGGATGAAGCAGGTGTAAATGTCATCATTATATAATCTCATCTGACATCATTCAATACAGCCACGTGAACCTTCTCAGGGACTACATCAGACCTTAATCTCACCCGGTTAGCATCTAATGAATGGTGATATTAAAGATGTTTACAAAGTCAGTGTACAAGAATTTATCACCAATTTTAGTGACTGCTGGCAAAAGGATGATGAATCTGTTACTAGCTTCTGCCTTGGCATCCAAGTTTGACCTCTTTTTTTTTTTGTAACATTTTTATTGGCATTTGTAGTTTACAGTATCAAAGGGCATTTGGATACAGCATGTCGATTTGTATTTCTCACATTTATACCATATTACATTGCCATCCGTACAGTAATTAGACAAATAACTTGCCACGGATAAGGTCTTAAGACGTATCATTTCTATATAGAACTGGGGTTACGTTCATGGAGTTCTGGGTGAGGGTGTCAGATTGGGCAGTAGGATGATAGGCGCCTTGTTTGACGTTATTCCTAAATGTTACTGGGGACGAGGGGGGAGGTTATTTTAACATTGGCCCTTAAAGATTACAAAAATACTATCCTTAGGACCAAAACTGAATATTTCTCTTTGAAAATACTTGATTCAACCAATAAAGCTAAAGACATTTTCTCCATTGTAGACAAACTTGTCAAATATGACCGTGTTACACATAAGCCCATCCCTTCACAACTTCTGTGTGACTCCCTCAACACATATTTTATTGACAAAATTGCAACCATTAAAGCCAGCATTCCCAAAGCCGATTCTTTATCTGCCTCTTGGAGCCCACACATCAACCCTCATCATTTTGATAAATTCCCTCCTATCACTCTGGAGATCCTTTCTTCCTTACTTAATAGTCTTCGCTTTGGCTCTCCTACTGACAGTTGTCCTCCCCACATCGCGCGGGAAATCTTTCTCCGCTATCCCGAACCCCCCCTGTCGCTCCTCAACAACTCCCTTATTAAGGGCATTGTCCCCAATCTCTTTAAGAGTGTGGAGGTTGTTCCCGTTTTGAAGAAAATAGGTTCTAATCCGCTAACTCCTAACAACTTCCGCCCCATATCGTTGCTACCCTATTTGGGAAAAATTTTAGAGGCTTATGTTGCAAACTGCTTGAGCTCTTTTGTAGAGCGTACTCATTATCTTGACTCACACCAAGCAGGCTTCAGGCCTAAACATTCTACCAAGTCTGTTGTATTGGCGGCTCTTGACGAACTAAGGAAGGGAGCAGATCAGAACATCATGCAGGCCTTAGTGCTTCTGAATCTCTCTGCGGCTTTCGACACCGTCGACCATCATCTGTTGGTCGACCGTGTCGAGAGCGCCAGGTTCCTGGGCCCCCCACTAAAGTGGATAGCATCTTTCCTTAGCGATCGCTATCAAGCGGTTCGCCTTGCTAATTTTTCATCTGCAAGGAGAAGATTGACCTGTGGGGTCCCTCAGGGGTCATCTCTCTCCCCTCTTCTTTTTAATCTGTATATCATTCCTCTGATCCTGGCCCTATGCAAGATGGAGGTCGTCACCTTTAATTACGCCGACGACCTCCAGCTGGTTTTTAATACTGATTCTTCGCCCTCTTCTATGCAGAATTTTAACAATACCATGACCTTCATCAGTAATTGGATGAATGCAAACCAGCTCAAACTGAACCCCAACAATACCGAGCTGGTCCTTACTGGGGACCTGGCCAACCCTTGGAATTCCAACTTTTGGCCTCAAATATTGGGTTGTCCTCCTTCCCCAGCCAGCTCTGTTAAAAGCCTAGGCATTATTATCAGTAGTGATCTCACCATGAAGGCTCAGATAAACTCAGTGGTCTCTGCTTGCTTCTTCAACTTGCGAAGAATTAATAAAATAAGCAGATTTTTAACTGCTGAGGCTCTGATCCAAGTTATTTTGGCCCCGGTCATGTCGCAATTTGACTACGCCAACTCTCTGTACGCCAGAATTCCAGTGCACCAATCACAAATGTTTCAATAGGTGCAGAACCAAGCCGCAAGGCTCGTTTATGGCCAGCCTAAATCTCACCATGTGAAACCATTACTTAAGAGCCTCCATTGGCTCCTGTGAGTCAACGCTGCCTTTATAAACTTGGCTGCATGACCTACAAGGCCCTCCTGGATCAGGGTCCGGCTTTTATCTCCACTAAACTACAGCAATATGCCCCTACCCGTGAGCTACGCTCATCTAATATGAACTTTCTGATTCCCTGTCCATTTAAACTGAAAAAACACGTCAGTCATAGATTTTCAGCCTTCGCGCCACAATTCTGGAACTCTCTCCCTCTGGATCTCCGTCTTGCTACCTCTTACCCCACTTTCAGGAAATCTCTTAAAACATGGCTGTTTGCTCAGGCTTACAATTAGAGTACCCTTTCTGTTTGTTTGCATGTGTTTCCGCTTAGCGCCATGAAACCGTTGGTGAACGTGCGCTTAAGAAATATTTTTAACATAACATAACAGCTGTGATCGGTCTTGGTCTTGCTTCGTGTTCTGGCTGTCGAGTGGGGCCTGTTGTGTGGTATTAGTATCAATTATATTAGGTGTGTGTTGCGGAGGGAGATTTACTACACGTGTTTGGGCCTGCACTTGTGATTGTGGGTTCCTTGGTACAGGTGGGTCACCCTCTGGGTCGGCGTGGGGTATTGATTGTTTGAAGTGATTCAAGATTCGAGCCCGTTCCATAGATATAGAGTGCTTGCACATTCCTTTCACCTCTTCCTCTCTTAGTGCTTCTTCTTCTGCGGTTGCCAACTTGTGTACAGCCCCCGCCCATGCTGCAATTGGAGGACCTCTGAGGGACCGCCAATGCATGGCTATATTCGTATTGGCTAGTAAAATGGCTAGTGCAGTAAATTTGAGGGGCACTTTGTGTTTTTTCCGCTTCCGAAAGATACCTAATGTGCAGGCCTCCCAGGTGTTTAAATGTGTGAGCCTGGTGAGATCCCCAAGTGATTTCTGAATTTTGCTGCCAATATGGTTGTAATGTGGGGCAGCTCCAGAACATATGATTAAAATCTGCTGCTTGTGAGTGGCACCTGGGACATAGAAACTGGGTGTCGGGATAGAATCATTGGAGGCGTGCTGGTGTCAAATAAGCCCATGGAGGATGTGGTATTGTATATTTTTGAATCGCGCGTTTCGAGACACCTTCTTGGGGTGTTCGAGGGCTCTCTCCCATTCTTTCTCGTGTAGTGGCCGTCCTTGTTCATCTTCCCAGGTGGTCTGTAGGGTCTCTAGGGGTCCGTTCATGAGTTCCCTGATGGCTTTATATATCCATCTGGTCAAGTGTCGTCCAGCTCCCATGTACAAGATTGTGTGTATAACCGGATGTGTGGCCGGTTCCCCTGTTGAGAGGTCATGGTGCTGGTGGTAATTCTCAAGGAGTTGGCGGTGGAGTAGAAACTGTCCAGGGGGGAGCTCATAGTCCTCTATAAGTTGTTGGAATGGTCTCAGTTGTCTGTGTTCGAATAGCGATTCCATTTCGGTGATGCTGCATTCTGATGTATGAAGCGTGTTAGATGTGTAATCTGTCTCGTTTGGGCCAGCCAACCAGCGGAAACAGTGGAGAGTATGAGGGCCTCCCTGATGATATACGGTGTATCCTTTGCATGCATTTGTGTGCTACTGCTACTTGTATGGGGTGTGTAGTCTGGGTTTGGTCCCTGGTAGTAGGAAACAACGGAGTTTAGAAATGGGCACTTGCCCAGTCGTGGTGAATGTTTCCCCTATGTATCTGCCTGCCGTCCAGTAGGAGAGCCACTGTAGTTGCGCTGCTAGGAAATAGGATTCGAAGGATGGGGCACCTAAACCACCTTGTGTGGTGGGTAGTTGCAGCTTTGTTAATGCTATCCTATGTCCGTGTGCCCCCCATATCAGTGAGCTGAGGAGTGAGTCCAAGTCCCGGAAGAATGTTCTGGGCGGAATGATTGGTAGATTTGTGAAGTAATATAGTAACCGTGGGACTATTATAATTTTGGCAAGAGCTACGCGGCCGAACGGGACTAATGGGAGATTCTTCCAGAAACCAATCAAGGATCTGATTCTGGCCAATGCCCTGTGGGGATTGCCTTCATATATGTCGGCCGGGTGTGGTAGAGACGGATCCCGGGGTATCGAGGGGCATCTGCGCTCCAGGCTATGCTCTGGTTACCCAGCCTGATATCCTGGGGAGTGAGGTTCGGATGTATCGGGTACGCTGTGGATTTATCCCAGTTTACTCATAGCCCGGAGACTTCCGCGAACTCTGACAGTGTTGCCCAGATGGGTGTGAGGTCCTTGGTTACCTCTCTGATATATATTAAAAGATCATCGGCATACATGGAAACACTGTGCACGGTATCTGCTATGGGGATGCCCCAATGTTCTCCCTCTTGCCTCAACCGTATGCCCAGCGGTTCTACAGCAAGAGCGAAGAGTAGAGGCGAGAGTGGGCAGCCCTGTCTCGTGGCTTTTTGCACCGTGAATTCCGACGAAATATAGCGTCCTATCCGAACACGCCAGGTTAGATTTGTGTATAAGAGTTAGGTATATGCCAAGTGGGTAGGGCCAAGTCCTATTCGTCGCAGGACCGAGAAAAGATACTGCCATGTGAGGGTGTCAAAGGCCTTTTCGAGGTCCAGGATTAGGCAGGCTGCCCAGGGATATGTGTCACCTACTTGATCTTGGACTTGGAATAGTCGGCGTATGTTCTGAGATGTGTTCCTACCCGGGACAAAACCACATTAGTCAGGATGGATTAGGGGCCGTATGATTTGTGCATATCTATCCGCTAATATCTTCCCCAGAATCTTACAGTCGGTAGATAGGAGCGTGATGGGGCGGAAAGAGGCCAATAGTTGTGGGTCGCGGTGAGGTTTCAGGCAGGTCACGATAACTAATTCCCGGAGGGATCTTTGTAGCTCCCCTTTTTCCAATGCGTTGGTGAACATTGCCACCAAACGGAGGCCTGGAAAGGGGAGAAGGTTGTGTAGTATTCCAAGGGGAGCCCGTCTAGCCCTGGTGCTTTGTTGCGGGCTAAGGCGTGGAGGGGCTGAGTGATATCTGCGGATTGTATTGCCGCATCTAACGTTGTGCTATCCGCCTTTGTAATCTTGGGGATCGTCAGGGGATTGAGAAATTGGTCTACTGTGTCCTGCACGGTTGGGGTTGTGTGACAGTAGACTTCCGGGTAGTACTGATGGAATGCTAAGAGGATCTTATCTTGGGACCGTATTAGATTGCCGTGGGGGTCTATCACTTCTGTAATGGGCTTTACATCGGTGTCTTGTTTGGCTAGCCATGCCAATAAGGTGCCTGATTTATCCCGTTCCTTATGCATCCAGGTTGCATATGTCCTAAAGTTGTATCGACGTAGGTCAACGCATGTGGCTAGATATTCTGTCTTGGTCCTGGCTATCTGTGCCGCCGCTTCTTCCGATAAGTCGTCCCGCTTAGTGGTGGTAGTTGCTTTTCAGCTTTAGTAAGCACCAGTTCTAGGGTCCGTTTTACCCCCACTATTTGTTTGATACAGTCCCTCCGGGCCACCACCATGAATGTGTCCCACTCCACCAATGTGGATGACGCTGTCCCTGCATTGTTAGCAAAGTAGTCCTGTATGCTTTGCCCCTGTTTATGTTTGAAAACTGGGTCCGTTAAGCAGTCCCGCAGTAGTTGCCATGTGGGAACTGGGGGGTGTGGGGATCTCCAATTTAGTCGCAGAATATGGGCATCATGGTCAGAAAGGATCCTACCCATGTAGTCTGTGTGTTGCACCTTGGGAAGAGCCGTCGCTGAGCATAAGACTCTGTCTAGTTGGACTAGTAGGTTGTGTGGGATGGAGTGGAACGAGTACAAATAAATTTTCAAGATCCTAATGCCTTAGCTGGTAACGATGATATTGTTAGTGAGTCTATAACTGGGTCCCTGAGTCCAGATGTTGATATCCTCGCCTCTGCCTTTGGAGAAAAAGTTCTTTCTAATCGTTCTCTCGCTTCTGTGGGAGTCCATCCCCCTGACGGTGGAGGAAAGTTGATTTTTCCTCCAACAGCAGAGGTGATCAGACCTATCCCGGTTGTATCAGGGGCTCTTAACCCTCTAGCTCCTCCTTTTTTGTTACCAGAAGATGTTGATGTATGTTCCCAACACTCTCTGACAAAAGTATCAAAGATTTATGTTGACACTTTGATTGTGGACTTCTTGCCATTGTTTGATTCTGACCTGCATTTAAATAGGACATGGTTGCTCAACTGTTTCAAAGATCTAGAGAGTTTAAAACTTATTCAATCGAGTGACATTGAGTTGGTTACCTTGTTAGGTGGAGACAATGTGTCACGTATAAGGGTAAAATTCTACTCCAAAATTATTGTAAACCTTATACTACAACAGGCTGAGAATTTCCAATGTAGAGGAATTGATGTTTTACCTATCTTCTCTTTAGGAAAGGTTAATTTGCCCCAAAATGGGTTTGCTCAAAAGGGCAATGGGCAAGATGGGACCCTTCCTTCTTTCAATGACTTAAAGATTTGGGTTTCAAAAGGCAAACGCTTGGTTTCCCAGGTCTTGCCTCCTCCGTTAAATCAGAATTCTCTTCCTGTAGAGGACAATCAACAGTGGAATTGGATTCCTGGTGCCTTGTCAAATAAAATCACAGACAACCCCAAATTGTTTCAACATCTTTAACAATAAATTGAAAATTATATCTTGGAATGCAGCCGGGATACATAATAGCCCAGAGAATCTAGAGTTTTTGTTTTATCTGGAGGCTAACGTGATTTGCATCCAAGAAACATGGTGTGTTAATAATTTATGTGCAGGGAAAGACTACTTTGTGCTTGATGCTGCGGCCTCCCCTTCAAAGAAAGGGCACGCAAAAGGGGGAATTGCTTGTCTTTTGTCTAATAGATTGCAGTGGAAATTTTCTCATTATGTTGATCCAAGTAATCTTTTCCAAGCAATAACAATAGGTAGTCTCGCTAGTACTGGCAATAAGCATTCTGTTGTAATTATTAATGCTTACATTCCCCCCGAAGAATGTTTTAATATTTTATTGAAGCAAGTGTTTCTTTATATTAAGCAGATTAAAGAGGTATATCCACCTCCTGAAGTAATATTAGTTGGGGATTTGAATTGTAAAGTTTCTAATTCAAGTATAGATTTATTTAGAAATAGATCTAAAGAAGAGGCCTACCTCATTCCACAATCACTCTTCCCAGATCAAATAAAAACTAACAAAAGAGGGAAGATATTGTTGGAAGAACTGTCTGCGGTTGAGGGGCTTATTTTAAACGGTAGGCTCCCCTCTGATATCCCTGCTAAATTTACCCATAGGGCCGCTCATAGCGAGTCAATTCTAGATTACGTGATTTCTGATTATGGTATTTTCTCACTTGTCCAGGATCTAATGGTATCCCCAACAGCATTGAGTGAACACAATGTGATTAGTATAAGCATCTCTTTACAAACTCCTCCCTCTGATACCTGGTCATTTAATAACAAAGGTGTTAATTTCCATAAAGTTTCGGGTAGATGTTTTTGGAATCCAAGTGCCAAGAAGGGTGTGCAGGATATTCTTCGTAAAACCATACTAGAATTAAGTGATTGGCTGGGTTTTGAAATTATGTACTTTGAAAAATTTATGAGGGAGATCACCTCGGTTGCAAGAAAGTCTAGTTTTCCTAGGAAAAAGTTTTCATATCCTAGTGCAATGCTCCCCCTCAATAAGGAAATAAATAAATTAGTGCGGGAGCAATTTCTATGTAGATCTAGTGAGACCTCAATGAATGCCATCATCAGAATAGGCAGCCGTTGGGGCAACACGATGCAGGAGTCGTTACCAGACCTAGGAAAGCATCAACATCCGATGGAAGTATAAAACAAATGTCCAACACGCATTCCTCTCCGCAAAGCAGGCATCTTAGAACAGGTAAGATGCAATCTTGACAGATTGGTCTGAACGATAGAAACCAAGTTGTGTTCAGATCTCTTAAACGAGCCAAGCCAAGAATCTGTGTAATTCTCTCATGATACCTCATGGCAAGGAGGCATTGTTCCATGGTAGTCTGGGTATCGTTGGTGACTGGACTTGCCATATCGGAGCAGAAGGAATAAAAATAGAATTCCTGCTACGAGTCCCAAGATGAGAGGCAAGCTGCTGAACACAGAGTGCACGAAATTTGGAAAAATGCAGAGGACTGCTTCAGATGGTGTTAACAGTCCCAGAAAAATTGTCTTAAATACATGTGCGATGCCACTGGTATCAGACATATTTAAGATTTGACTTAACATTTCTGCGAAATGTACTGGGCAGTTTGTTGATAATAATGCATGTATCTCTGCAGAAGTCCTTGTAACTTGCAGATCATACGTTTCTTTAGACAAGGTCAGTGGCACAGTTTTTTGCAAAAGAATGACTTTCATTCTGCTTAAAGTATCAATTCATATAGAAGAGATATTCAGTGAAGCCCATAACTCAGTCTCCCTGTCTGTCTTGCTCTTTGGGTACCATACTTGTATACAACAGGTGACCCTAGATGACACACTAACTAGATACGCTTTTCCTGGCAACATGCCACAACAGCTGTGGTCATTGAGCATAACGTAGCTGCCATTGGATAGCTGCCTGAAAATTGGTTTTATCACTGTGGAGGGTGTACCGTGCCGGTGGCTAGAGAGGTTATTTGTAGAACCTTTGCAGGCTCCGTGTAAATTAATACCTTGGCACAAAAGTGTACCACTTAGTGAGTTCTTACAATTTTTACCACTAAGGGATACCTCTTTTCCCCCCACTCCAACATTTGTGTGTGTAAGGTAAAGTCCAGGTCGACTTAATGTATTCTTTACCCAACCTTTCATACAGGCACGCTGGTATATGCCGTAGACAAAACTGAAATTGGAAAATCGTCGCTGGTATCGTAATGGTGCCATGTATTATCCATTCACTGACAGGCTTCTCAGAAACTGTCAATGGTAATCTTTCCAGTTTTTCAATGCTCAGCACCGTATAGTCTGCTCCTCTTTGTGCCAAAGACATTTGTTTATCTGTAAGGTTAAATACAGCAAACAATGACGTTGTGTTGATTAGACGCCATGGCACGTAGCCTGAACGAAGATTTTGTAACGTCCAACCTAACTGCATGATAGAACGTAATTGAGATTGGCCATGTTGTAACATTAGCAAGTCATGCTCTATTATGTCAATTGCAGATGATACAATGCTGTCCAAAGAATATATTCTGGAGGATAGAGTCATTAACCCATAGTCCACTACAGAGAGAGATTTCTCTAAATTAATACGATCAATTTCTCGAATTCTTTCTGTAGTTTCCATTTGCGTTATTTTCCAAGCTTTGTTGTACGCAGCTTATATACCGGCGTATATGAAACGTTTTTGACGTGGTTTGCGAGGCCCCATTAAGAAATCTCGCAAATCATTGCCTTCTTTAACCCCTTCGATGCTGATGACGGCCCCCAGCCGTCATGCACTACGGTGGGCGTGTGCTGACGGCTGGGGGCCGTCATAAACCCGCCCACTCGCGATTCTGCAGCACAGGCGCAGAATCGCGGCCGCGCCCAAGGGGTTAAGTAAAGATATGTGTCGTTTTATTTCTGGAAGTGTGGATGTCTGTAGCCACTCAAGGCATAGTTTTCCTACACTGTATGTTGTTACTATTCCTGGATGTTGTCTCTGGGAATATCTTTGATCTGGCCTGTTCATTTTGAACCCCTGTGTTTTGTTCAGGAATCTATCTTGACAGTTATTAGTGTCTGTGGGCCAGATTAACAATTTTTTCAAATCAGGATTAGTTCTGTTTTGTTTTAAAATATAGGGTACGTCTATCACCTCTTCTGTAGTATCATTACTGTCAGATGTGGGTTTATGTATAGACTGTTTATTTCAGTCTTTTATCTTAGCTGGGCCAAGACAAGAAGTTTGTTAAACAGTGTCATTTAAAAACATTATTTGTTCTGGTATAATGCAGGCTCTAAACAGGGCTTCTAAACCTTGCACCTGCCAGTCTTTCATGCCCCAGACAGTTTTTGTCTCAATGTTGTCTTTCCAAAAGTCAAAACCTAGTGTAGACAGCTGAGCATCAAAGTTTGCAGAATAAATTTGTTTAGTATTGGTCAACATTGTTTTCATTCCTGTCCTATTTACATTTTTGAAATAAAACGTTTCTGGATTTGTAACATTGAACCCTGAGAAGTACGGAAACTTTTCATAAAATGTTTTTGAGCTACCTTTTGGCGGCGTTGGACAATGTTCCCATTGATTATATGTAAAAACATTCCTAGGGCTTGCAGATTTATGCAAATAATGTTGACCATAATGATTAAAACAATACATTTGTTCATAATCTGATGACCCTTCTAAATAGTCATGTTCCGTAAATTTTGCAGACATTTCTAAATCTGACATCATTTTATTAATAGTCTCAAAGTCCCAATCATCAGAAAATGTGCTGGGTGATACAAAGTCACTCAAACAAACCTTGGAACTGGTGTGGAATCTTCAGCAGCTCCACCGGGCCATAGATGTCATTATCAGTTCTGTCCCACGCTATACCACCAGGTATGGGAATGTGGGACTGATGAGAGGTCTCTCCGTTCACGATGAGATGATTTGTGAGGTTTCAGGACCAAGTTGATGTTCTGACTTGCTGTGTCCATGGTACTGTATTTTCCATCTATCATTTTTCCCAAGCTTAAAACCAGAATGAGCCAGAGCAGGAGGAAAAGTACACCTAACACAATCCAAAATTCAATCCATAGTGAAACAAGATATGTTTTTTCAAGTTGATGAGAGTTCTTTTATTTTTTCTTTGAAAGTTTTATTTGCTGGCGTTTCTTCAGGTTCACTGGGATCCTCAGAGAAGGTATCAAAGTTGATAAAATAGCCAGAGGCAGTTCTGTCAATTGTTGCAATTGCATCAGGATTGTTATTAATCTTTGGAGCTGCTTCTTCCTTTGTCATATTCGTATAGTCGGAGGCTACATCATTGTAGACCGGTGTTTCTTGACTAACTGTTATTTGGGTCTCAAGAGGCACTAGTTCCATGGCTTTATTGCATAGTCCTTCTTTTCTTACTTCAGGTTTATCAAAGGTGATAAGTCATTCAGTTTGAACCTCTTGGATAGTAGCGAGATTTGGTCTTCTGCTACATCTTGGGAGTCCACTGGGCCTACTACTTATTATTGGCCACATGTTGTGGTTTAACCAGGTCGATGGACACAACTCTGTTCTCCCTTTTACCAGCAAGGGGCGGTAGTACTACTGATCTTGTTCCTTGGATTGCCAAAACAGGTACTGCTTTTCTGTAAGAAGGCCCAAATTCCTTCTTTACCGCGATATTTTCCCTGACTAGATCCCCAATCTTTGGAATCCAGACAGGCCTTGCTGGGACAGGTGTTTTTTCTTCAGTGGTCGTTGACTTCTGTGTTGTGTTATTCAGACTTCTTCTTGTTTCATTTAAGTCCTGTAAAACAGCCAAACGATCTTTGACATCAAAGGGTTTTTGTTCCACCACCGAAGTTTGACAATCGAGGTCTTCGATTATCATTCTAGTACCAAACAGTAATTCATATGGAGTGATTCCACCCAGAGAATTTCTTGGCAGATTGTTAAGACTACGTTGGACACTTATTAAATGTTTGGCCCACCCATCACCCGAACCTAATACCTTAGCTGTAATAGATTGCTATATCTCACGGTTTTTTCTTTCCACTACCACATTACCCTCAGGATGGAAGGGACTAGAATACCGCAATGCTACGCCCAAGCTAGCCATGGCCTCTTTGTAAGCTCGAGAGCTAAACGCAGGACCCTGGTCAGAATGTAGCGTGCCAATTGCGTATGTGCCGATAAAGACTCGCAAATCTTTTATAACAGTTCTGGCGTCAGCCGATCGCTGGGGCCACATCCAAATAAATCTTGTCCTAGTAGTTGTGGGACCGCATCTGTCCATGGTGACGTCTGCGTGTAGATAGCCTAATGCTGTCTAGCAATGGTATCTGAACTGGGCTGGCTACACTTTAGTCAGGTATCTGGTGGTCCTCAAAGCTGTGATATCTGTAACAGGTATCACAGTTTATTCCAAATTTGTAAACTTGGACGCTCATTCCTGGCCACCAGTACATCTCTTCTAATTCTATTAGAGATTTCAAGATCCCTTGATGTGTCAGACCCTCTCCCATATGTGCTTCTTGAACCAAATAAGCTCTCCGCTTCCTATTTGGAATTACTCTGTCCCCCACTCCAGGGATTCGAGTAAAAGGAACAGAGTTTGCATCAATTATGTATGTATACGTGAGTGGATAGTTTAGAGGTAACGCTGCATGATTGCCTTCCATTGAGGCTTTTACTGCTAGTAACGTTTCACTGTCTATTACTCTTTTTGAGCGAGCGATTGTAGCTACGGAAGCCGTTCGTACAACTGCCTTTGCGGCTTCATCAGCCAATGAATTCCCTGCAACGTGAATGCCAACACGCTGATGACTCAGTGTGTAAATCACGTGAGTCTTTTGTAGTTCTTTCTGTAAAATAACTATTTGTTCCCAAAGCATTTTGTGCTTAATTGTGCCACCTTTAGCGCCTTTGAAACCGTTTTGAACCCATTTCTGTAGGTATTCGTTGTAAGACTGGACGCAGTAATATGAATCGCACACTATTAGTGTGGGGAATTCGCGGTCGGTATTTTCAAGCGCCATCTTGAAAGCCTGTAGTTCAGCTCGCTGAGCTGTACAGTCTCCGAGTGATTGAGTTTTAGTGACCATAGGTCTATATTTACCTTCACGCCAGCGACCTTTAACAATCGCGCACGCAGCACTGTAGGCTTGTTTACCCCCAATTGCAGGCTGTGCTGATCCGTCTGTATAGATTATACATCCGTAATGTTCTAGAGGTAGAATCTCGGTCGGCAGAGGACATTCGTGTTCATATTGTAAAAATTCTTGTGGTTTCAAGTAGGGGTCAACAACATATTCAACGTCTGCTGCAGCAAGAGAATTAACCCATTGTATCCATCTCGGATGTAAAGCCTTAGCATTCGGAATGCTTGCTTTCCTCACTGCCTCTAAGGCAGGTACAGGTGTGACGATCATTATGCGTTTACCCTGCGCGAGAGCTCTCTCTTTTGCTACCGCAGTTTGAACCACTTTTTTCTGTAGAAGTGAATTGTATTTCAGCTTGTGTGTACAAGTGTGATTTGTATGCTATTGGTTCCTTTTCACCTTCATTAAAGGTTAGGTATGTGAATCTACATCTTCCTGGGATGATTCGGATCACAAGGTTGCACACATTGTAGCGTGTTTCGAACTGTGTTTTTGCTAACATGTCTGTTTGCACTGAACGCAAAATTTCAGTGTGGTTTTGAGTCCAATTAGTTGGTTTAAAATCAGGTTTGATTAATTCATAGAGAGGTTTAACCCTTTCTGCATAATTCAGAACATAAGTTCTTCCAAAATTCAGTAAACCTAGAATTGACTACGTTTTTCAGCGTCTTTGGACGTTGGAGCAGCGCACATTTCTCTAGAAAGTTAGCTGCCAGGCTTTTTTTTTTTTTTAAATTTTTTAAAACCTTTATTTGAAAAAGTGCACACAGCTATTCAGCCTGACATCCCGGAGGCAAGGCAGCATATATAAACAGTAGAGCGATAGTGCAAGAATCAATGTCACAGTACAATGAAGGTTGATTTTATTTTTGGTTTCATAAAGGAACATAGAGAGAGAAGAAGAGAGGGGCGCCAATAAGGCGCAGAGAGAATGGCAATGGGGTAGAAGAATCGAGTGAAGCGTTGGCAGCCGGGTAGGGGGGGAGCAGTGGGAACACAAGCACGGAAACAGGAGAATAGATCAGGATAAGGGGGGGGAGGAGAAGAGAAAACAGGATAAAATTTTTACAACGTAACACAGTTGGTGTCACAGGCTATGGCGACAGATGTTCCTCCAATGAGACAGGTTCCGGGGGCACACAAATGTCTCCCCTATAGGCATTCCAGGCACCCCACACCTTCAACCACTTCTTGGGCTTACCCCTGGCAACATAGACCGTCTTTTCCCTGAACATACACCAATCCATGTTGGCTTTCCATTGCACCACCAAGGGAGCTACCGAAGCCCCCCACTTTTGAGCGATATCGCGTTTAGCCACCATGTTGCCAAGGGTCACCCACTGCGTCTGAGCCACATTGTGGTCCGTCGGTCCCCAAATGTTGAGGAGGCACCTCCTAGCTTCCGCATTCGCTACCACCCCGGTCACTTCATCCATAATCAGGTGCACTCGTCTCCAATAGGTGGCTATGGCGGGGCACTCCCAGAGAATGTGCATAAATGTAGCAAGGGCACCGCAGCCGCGGCGACACAGCCCATCGACCGAGAAGCCCATATGCACAAGCCGGGGGCCAGTCACGTACACCCTATGCAGGATTTTGAGCTGCGCTAGCCTGAGACGGGAAGAAATGGCGACCTCCTTAGGGGAAGAAACTGCACTCTGCCAATCCTCATCGTCGATTTCCAATCCGTCACGCACCCACTGGTCCCGCACACCCAGGAGGAGGTCAGTGCGAACATTGATAAGTTTCTTATAAGACAGTGAGATGGCACTGTCAGGCATATGGCCGTCCAGCACCCTGTCCTCCAACGGGGAGCTTTCTGGAATCGCCCCCTCATCTGGTTTAGCAGAGAGCAGTGCGTGTCGCAACTGGGCATACCGGAAAGACTCTGAGGTACCCAGCTGATATTCAGCCTGCAGCTGGGAGAAGGTCTTAATCTCACCTCTCGATAGCATATCATCTACCCTGGAAATACCTATGAGGTCCCACTTATCAAACCCCTTGGTGTGCCATAACTTGCCCAAAATGTCTGAATCGTACAATGGGGTGAATCTAGTCAGCCTGCCTTGCCAGCCCTGAGCCTTGGTGATAGCCCTCCAAATATGGACCGCCGTTCTCGTTGGGCCCGACATCCGCCTGTCAAGAGACCTCGAATAAAGCGCCCTGTAATAATTACCGCCACCCAAGAGCCACTTATCCATCGCGTATCCAGGGTTATTTTCCGGACCATAGAAACCGTGGTTGATGGCCGCCAATTGGGAGGCCCAGTAGTATCTACGCGTGTCCGGTAGCGCTATACCCCCGTCGTACCACGGAAGCGAGAGCTTCGTGATAGCGATACGGGGTCGGCCATCCCAGAGCAGGGCACGTTGAAGGCCTTCGATCTCCCGGAAGTATCGGGCGGGAACCGGATCTTGGGTGTTCTGCAGGGCGTACAAGAACCTGGGCAAAGACATCATCTTAAATAATGCCACGCGCCCGAGTAAGGAAAGCGGAAGTTTGCGCCAACCCTCCACGTCTCGCCGGAGGCGGAGAAGAGGGGGAAGCAGATTGTGTTCATAGCGCGCTTTCGCATTACCAGAGATATAAATCCCTAAGTATTTAAAGCCCTGGCTGGCCACCTGGATGCCGCAGCCTCTAGGGAGGCGCGGTGTGTCCCCTTTCAGTACATAGAGAGAAGACTTGGCCCAATTAATAACGAGGCCAGAATACTGGCCAAAAAGTCTAAGTACATCGCATGCCACAATGAGTGACTTGCAGGGGGAAGTGAGGTAAAGCAGAATATCATCCGCATAAAGGGAAACTCTGTCCTCGAAGCCAGGGGCCCAGCTGATACCATGTAGATCCGGGTGTGTCCGTAACAAGGCCGCGAGTGGCTCAAGAGCGAGCGCAAACAAAAGAGGCGACAAGGGGCAACCCTGCCGGGTGCCCCTGTGAAGGGCAAAAGTCGCCGACACACGGCCATTGACGGCAACGTTAGCCAGTGGGTCAGCGTACAAAAGCTTCCCCCATCCCACAAACACCGGGCCAAAACCGAGCTTCGCCAGCACCGCCCAGAGGTAACTCCATTCGAGAGAGTCAAAAGCCATCGTGGCGTCCAAGGACGCAAGGACTGCCGGCTCCTCAAGAGTGTGGGCCCTGGCCAGGGCGCCGTGGAGTCTACGCAAGTTAAGGGCAGTGTTGCGGTGTGAAATAAAGCCCGACTGGTCCGGGTGCACTAAGTCGCCGATAACACCAACCAGGCGATTAGCGAGTATCTTGGCGAGAATCTTAGGCTCAGCATTCAGGAGAGAAATGGGGCCGAACGACCGACACAAATCTCTCGGCTTCCCTTCCTTATGGATGACCACAATGGTGGCCAACCGCTGGTCAAGGGGAAGTAGGCCATTCTCCCGCACTTCCAGGAACATGTTACGCAGGTGTGGGGAAACCACATCCGGCCTGATCTTATATAACTCAACCGGGATACCATTGGGACCAGGTGCCTTGCCCGATCGCAGTGAGCGGATCGCAAGTGCGACCTCATCCACAGAGACGTCACGGTCCAGGTCTCCGCGCTCCTCGTCCGACAGGCACGGGAGACCGACAGCCGAAAGAAATACTGTTGAATCGGCCTCAGACCGGTCCGAGACAGAGGTGTACACGCCTCGAAAATAGTCAGCGAAGGACTCGGCAATGGCACTTGGATCAGTGATGACAACTCCGTCCTCCCCCATTATCTCGGGTACAACACGGCTAGCCATCTCCCTTCTGTCCAGCCAGGCCAGCAACTTCCCGGCCTTGTCGCCGACGTCGTATACCCGACCCTGCTGTTCTTTAGCTAAGGTCAGGGCAGCGTTTGTAGCAAGGTCACGGTACTCCGACTGTTTGAGGGAGAGGTCATGTAGAAGAGCGGGATCGGGCTCAGCCTCCAACTGGGAGTCAAGTTCCATGAGCTCCTCCTCGATGCGTACTAAATCAGCATCCCTGGCCCTACGGGCGTCCGCTATAAGAGCAAAAGCCTCGCCCCTCAAAACTGTCTTAAACGCCTCCCATAAAGTTGCGGCCGACGCAACCGATCCCTCGTTTTCAGTAAAATAGAGATCGATGGCCTTGGCCAGGAGATTACGAGTTTTGGGATTACGGAAATACCACGGGTTAACAACCGCCGGTCGGTCCGACACGACAATGTCAAAGTCAAAAGAGACCCACAGCGGGGAATGATCAGAGACACCCCGTGCCAGAAAACGAGCCTCAGAAACCGCATGCGCGTGAGCAGCCAATGTAAGAACGTAGTCGATCCTAGAAAGACTACCATGGGCGCCAGAATGGAAAGAGTAATGACATTGCGTGGGATGCAAAAGCCGCCAACTATCTACCAGCCCCATCGTCTCGAGAAAGGATGGCAGCCACAATTGGGAGCCACGGAGGTCTCTAGGCGGATGGCGGTCCAAAGAGCCGGAGCAAACCGAGTTGAAATCACCCCCCACTATCAGCAATCCAGCGGGCAAATTCAAAATGGCGCCACCAAGGTCCTGGAAAGTGCTAGACTGTAGGCCCGGGGGTACGTAAACTGAAAGTAATGTCAGGGCACGCCCTTCCCATCGACCCGCCACAGCGGCGTACCGCCCCCTCTCATCAATCACTGTGGTGTCGACCTCAAGCGGAAGGGACGTACGAACAAGAACACCCGCCCCCCGAGATCCCGAGGAGAACCCTGAATGAGCCACCATTTTGTACCCTTTACGATTAAGCACTTTACACGTATTTCCAACCAGATGCGTCTCCTGCAGGAGGACGACATCTGGCATATGACGTTTGATCAATTGAATCACAACTCCCCTCTTAATACGGTCACCCAACCCGTTAACATTCCAACTGAGAACTCGTAGTTTCCTACCCCCCATCATCGTGACCCAGGCCCCACACAACCCCAGCAAGCCTCAACAACAAGTGAAACTGAACAGTATATACAACCCATTGCCTAAGAGATAGAAAGAGAAAGGAAAGAATAAACAAACAAACTTCCCCACCACCGCCCCCCACCCTGCACCCCTGCAGCAGACTAAAAAGCCCCCCCAACCAGCAGTGTGCCTGTCGCCCCATTAACTAATCTACAAAAAGACACTAGAGGAGTAAGGAATCTCCGCAGTCCCCTCCAGCCACCCTCCATGTAGAAACAGAAGAAATATTAAAGTCGGAAAAGCATTGGCATTAACAGTCACAGACATCAGGGACACCAACCGCCATAATCGGCACAGCAGAACCTAGTCCTAGAGATCAGAGCCACCAGTTGCGCCACCGGAGTGGTCGTCGTGTTCTTCCCGGCGTTGCGGCAAAGTGTCCAGCCAATCGCTCACATTCTCTGGCACATCGAAGAACAGAGCTCGGCCCTCGTGCTCAATCCGTAGTTTAGCAGGGAACATCATAGAGTACTTGAAACCCATGTCTCTTAGGCGCCGTTTCACCCCTGCAAAGCTCTGACGTTGTCTCTGAACGGCCCTGGTGAAGTCCGGGTAAAAGTGCACCTCAGAGTTCTGAAATTTGAGCGGCCCATGTCTCCTGGAGGCTTGAAGGATCACATCCCGGTCTCTAAAGTTGAAGAGCCGGGCAATGATGGGTCTAGGTGCAACACCCGACTTCGGAGGGCCGCCCGGTATCCGATGGGCACGTTCCACGGAAAAGAAGTTACTCAGGCCAGATGGTGCGAGACGTGTCTGAATCAGGTCTTCCACAAAAAGGTCCACTGCCGCCTCCTCCGCTCCCTCCGGTATACCAATAATGCGAACATTCTGCCGCCGTGCACGCCCTTCAAAATCCTCCAGCCTTCTGGAGAATTGGTCGTTGACCGTCCTTAGGGTCCGGACCTCTGCCTGCAAGTCCGAAACATCGGTAGTCAAACTGGAGGTCTTGATATCAAGGGACTTCACCCGATCGTTGGTTTTACGCAAGTCAGCCCTGATCAGGTTGAGATCCACTGCCAGAGTGTCCACCTTATGAGTCAGGACCTCATGTTGCTTCTGCATTTCCGTCCGAATGCCTGCGATGGCCCCCATAACATCACTCAAAGTAGCCTCAGAACCCTCAGGCGAGCCCGCACGGTGCAAGTCTTTAGAAGAGGCCACCACAGTGGGCGAGGTCCGCTGCTGGGCATAACGATCAATCTTGTTCAACTGCGTCTGAGTCGTCCTTCGAACACCTCTGTTCGACGTCTTGTCGGGGTCCCCTCTGCCGGCCATGATGGACCCAAGGAGAACAAAGGGCAACGCTGCCCGGACAAGGAAGCAGATGTGTGGAACAGAGGCGAAGCCAGCAAATAATCCAGGCCGATAACAGGCGACTCCGCAGCTACATGCACTTCGCCAGCAGGGACCGAGGATGTCCACTTCGCATTCCAATCATGCGGAGCGACGGTACAAACAGCAGCCGCCCATGGGACAATGGCGCAGCACTGGCACAAAGTTCAGCACGACGTAACTTCGCCTAGGAGCGACAGATTTGAGAGCGGAAAGCAGTTCCTGTGTCCGCGACCTCTCACCAAGCGGAATCCACTAACGTGGAACAGGATTCTCAGCAGGATATTTGCGGAGGGTCCACGGAGCTCCGAGCTTACGCGGCCATCTTGGTCGCCCGCGAAGATCCTCCTCCAGCTGCCAGGCTTTTGCCTTCACTTGATAACTCGTAGTCTAGAAATAGGACGTTCTGGTGGGCAATTCGTGATTTCTTAAAATTGAATTTATACCCTTCAGATGCGAACCCAAGTACTATGGTGTTCACTCTTTTCAAGTGCACGTCCAAATCATCCTCTGTAAGATAGATGTCATCGACATAAGATAATGCCTCATCATCGTACGTTTGTAGTAATTCTGTTACTCTGGCTGAAAATAACCTTGGACTATTCTTGAATCCCTGGGGGAGACGGCAAAATTGTCACTGTGTCCTCATAATTGAGAAAGCGGTCAAATGCCTACTTTCAGGTGCAATATTTTGACAGAAAAACCCATTTGAAATATCTAATGTGGTTTTATATTTTTTCCCCACAATGTTATTCATCAATGCTGCACTGTGTGCATTTTGTACTGCTAATGTTTTGCAACAGGAGTTTAGATGTCTGTAATCCAATACTAGACGATATGAATTGTCTGGTTTGGAGACAGGAAACAAAGGATGGTTCATTGACGAGGTGCATGTTTCAATCACCCCTTGGTATTCAAGTTGATTTAAAATCTCCCTGACTTGTTTTTTAGCTTCTTGCTTAACTGGATACTGCCTTAGTGCAGTAGGTTGTTTTTTTAACTGTATTTTACGGTGAGGAGAGTCCTCATCCCATCCTACAAGATTTTTATATAATGCTGAGCCTGAGCTACTGCCCATTTTCTGGCATATGTGTATTTTTTATGAATTGGTATGTGATTTGAGAAGGGTGGCATAATAATCTCTTCGCCATGTGGACACTCCCTGACAAATTCAGGTGGCCAGTCTTGTTCAGCCAGAAGAATGTCATAGCCCTTAGAGAGCTTCTCCCAAAAGAGTGCTCTTATTTTTCTAGTTATGTCCCCCTCCATCCGGAGTGTCATTTCATATAACTTGTGGGGTACACTGGTGTCTGCAGTTTCAACTTGAATGGATTCATTCAAGTCCACTGTCTCCAGATGATCCTTCAGGATCTTGCGAACTATGGTGACTTCTGCTGCGCTGTCTAGCATTGTCTGAGCACACTCCCCATTCTTGAGTTGTTTCCTCAAGATCCTCAGCATGTCTGATCTTTACGCTTGCTACCTTCTTTTTGGTGAATTGAGTTTTCTTATTTTTAGGAACGTGCTGTTCTTCTTTGGACTTCCCGTGTTCCTCGCAGAAATCCGAGAGGAAAGGAATATCAGAACAGAAAGAGGACGTCTGAAAGGTACGAGAGGAACGTGTATCAGTATCTTTACATCTATCAGGTTTTCTTAAAGTATCCCTATTCAGAGGGCTCCCGTTGGGGAGATCTTCCTCTGGACTGAGAACGTTTCTCTTTAGGAAGTGTCTGTTTAGTATTTTCCCACTTCTTTTTAGGAGTAGTGAGAATATTGTTAATAAACACCTTTTTTAGGATTTTCTGTTAATTCAGGTTTTACTGGTTTCCCACCCAAACTATCTCTTCCTAATTCTTCATAAGATTTTTCAATAATTCTAGCAAGCTCATATGGTCGGTCTGTTATATCTGTTTCTTTAAATTTTTGGTGGATTGCCACGGGTGCTGCTTCACCTCTAATGTTAGCTAATAATATAGCTGAGACCTGTTTGAAATCTTTCAGTAATTTCCTACCTAGATTTAAGGCTGGTTCTGGACCGTATTCATCTTGAATCTGCCTCAGAACATCTGGTATTACCGCCATAGACGGGACACCATGTGTTTTTGTATAGATTGAAGCAAAGATTGTACCCAAAGTGTCACAGTCCTCCACATGTGGTGCTATCCCCATTGGTAAACAGATTATCAGAATTCTGTGTTTCTTATGAGGTGTACTATCAGGAAATACTGCCTCTATTTGAGTAATTTTCTGAGCTAACCAGAACGGAATTTGTTCCCTCTTTGCGGGTAATTTACCAATGACTGATTGTATAGTCTGTGGTGTGATTTTGTTTGTATTCCCCTGGTGAGGGGGGGGGGGGTGCTATGGAATTCTCACAGTTGGTTGGACTGTTAAAGTCCTCATGACATATTGAACCAATTGTCTGTGCATTTTAATTAACTGTTTCAGCTAAGCTAACAGTTCTGGACCTGTCATTCCGTTAATTTCAGGATGTGGTGTGTAGCTGGCCAGTACCATCCATGTTGCTCCTGGTCTACCTAGTGGACCGAGCCTGGTAATGTGATATTGATGTTTTTAGGGCACCTTTAAACCAGAGCTGATGCTCTTGTTAAGTTAATGGAATTTCAACGTCCTCGAAAGGAACCTATTCCGCTGGAGGTTCCTCTACTTTGTAGTAGTGGAACTCTGGTGTTACCGGATTTGCTGTAGGAAACAGAATCCATGAATAGAATACCTCAGTTTGCAGATATAATTTTTTCTCTTTAATCTTGACACAGCCCCCATAAATAAGGTCTGGGACACATATAAAGCATATCTTCGAGGTGTTCTAATTAGCCAAAATGCCAGGGAAAACAAGAAAAGGAAAAAAGAACTTAACTCTTTAGAAGATCAGATAAAAGAAATTCAAGAAGCCTTGGCTCAAACCTCAGATATCAATATAAAACCTTTAATAGAAGCAGATCTTGCCAAGGCCAAGACAAAATTGGCTGATTGCTTAGAGATTAGGGTAAAAAAGAGATGGGAAGCAGGCAGACTAGCTAATTACGAATATGGGGAGGGAAGTGGCAAGCTTTTGGCTTGGACGGCTAAAACAGATAGAGCCAGGAATAACATCAAGGACCTGAAAAATCAAGTTACGGGTGATAACATCACCGAACATAGCACCATTGAGCGGGAATTTGTTCGGTTTTTTCAGGATCTTTACACAGAAGACCTCATTCAAAATGAAGAACAGACAGCGCTCTTTTTTTAATGATATAGATCTCCCGCTGCTAAGTAGTGAAAATAGAGAGGAATTATCGGCGCCCAAAACACTGGATGAAGTTCATAGCTCAATCGAGAATTTGAAAAAGGATAAAGCCGCTGGCCCTGATGCTATCCCTAATGAAATGTACGTCTTGCTGAGGGAAGTCCTAGCTCTAATTTTGCTCGACCTCTTTAACTCAGCATATATTTTAAAACAAGACACCCTCCTTCCTGGGACTTGGCAATCATAATTATCCTTCTTAAATCCAACAAAAACCCTAGCATATGTGAATCATACAGGCCGATATCACTGCTTAACAGTGATAACAAAATGTATACACAGATTTTGAGTAAAAGGTTGGAGCGAATGGTCGGCTCAATTATTCATACTGGCCAGAAGGAATTTATGAAGGAGAGGCACTTGGAGAATTTGACTCATGAGCTAATTGGTGCAGTAGATCTTGCTATAGAACATAAAAAAACATGGTCTATAATAACCTGCGACTCTGAAAAAGCTTTTGACAGGGTCAGCTGGCCCTGTCTTTATGAGGTAATCAAGCGTTTGAATATGGGGGATGTATTTGGGTCAGCAATTAAGGCCTTGTATAGGAATCCTATGGCCCGGGTATTAGTAAACGGCTCCCTTTCTGAAACTGTACAAATAAGAAGAGGATCTAGACAGGGCTGTCCACTTTTCCCTATTCTCTTCAACATATATATCGAGCCATTGGCCATTAAGTTAAGAGCATGTAAAAACATTCACCCTTTTACATTAACGATTGGGAAAAAAAGATTGGGCTTTATGCTGATGATCTTCACAACTCATCTTGACCCAGTAATACCTGTCATTTGGGAAACGTTACATTATTTTGGTAGATTATCAGGATACGTGGTAAAGCCTCTAAAAACAGAAATTATGCAGTGGAACACCACTTACCAAAGTGAGCTCATTAAAAAGAAGATCAGGTATTTAGGGATCGAGGTGGTCCAAAATCTAGAAACCCTAGCGAAGGTGAATTTTGATCAAGTGTCAAAAGTCAGGAAACAACTGCAGCAGGGGGACTCTTTACCTTTATCTTTAAATCAAACCTACTTAAAATGTCTATCTTAACCAAATACACATTTATCTTTAATGCAATTCCGCTAGAATTCAAGACTGTATGGATCAAAAAAGTACAAGGAGATTTTTCCAGCTTTATCTGGGGGGAAGAAAGGCCCAGAATCGCATGGAGGAAATGCAGGGGAAAAAAGGGGGCAAAGCAAGCCCAGATCTACTACAATATCAGAGAGCCTTCCATTTGAAAATTTTTTAGACAGCTATTTAAGGATTCTAATAATTTTACCGCTATGTTTTGCGCCTTGACATATGGTCCACCAGATCTCGCTAACCACTTTCTATACAACTTTGGAGACCCCAAATAAAAAAATATATATATATATCAGACTAAAGTCTCTTCATTGGGCTTGTAAACTGTGGTACCAAATAAGGAGGATGCTACAGATTCCATATTACAGCTCCTATGCGCCAATATGGCACTCTCCAGGAACTCCCACATGTTTGCAAGACATTTTAGAAATCTCGATAAGGGAAAAGCGAATATGTAAATGGGGTCAGTTACTAGAGGGCACACAGCTAATATCTTGGCAAGACTTTCAAGGGATTGCAGAAGGTGCCGCCTCCCGTTTCAAATATTGCCAGTTATTAAGCTGGGTTAAGACTCTGAGACAGGGGACTAGTCAAAATTAACTTCAGGAGTCTAAAATAGCGCTACAGCCAAGTATACGGAAAGAGATCTCGGTATGGTACTGGCTATTGGTACAATCATCAGAAGACCCCAATACATGGCATATGGAGACGTGGAGGAGGGAACTACCGGAGCTTGATTTAGAAGCATTATGGCAAGTATCTATATTTCATTTGTGGTATTGTGTGAAATCACCTTTTTACCATATATAAGGCTTACTGGACGCCCCGAAAATTGGCGAAATGGACCTGCAAACGGTGAGGAAGTGCCAAAAATGCAGTGAACCCAACGCAGATGAAGCGCGTATAATCCGGTGTCGTCCCTCCATCCAAGAGTTTTTGGCAGAAAGTGAATAAAACCTTGTCCGAGTTGGTGGGTCAAGAAGTGAAGGTGAGTATGGCACTGGTTATGTTTGGGGTGATTTCGGAAGAAGAATATGTTGGTAACTTACCTAAACATCTTAAGGCTCTTATATTTGTTTTGATTTTACTAGCCCGTAGAGAATTGTGTATTAAGTGGATCTTACCTATTCCACCTGTAGATTATGAATGGATAAATTCGATCCACAGGATAGCCAAAATGGATAGAAGAATGTGCTCGAATAAGAGAATGGAGCATTGTAGGATCTGGGATCGCTGGGTTGAGAATGCCTGCTCCTCATAGTAGTTTAAAATTCTTTTCTATGTAAAACTCTCTTTTTTCCCTATGGGATTTTATTTAACAAAAATGGACTCTTATGGCAATTTTAAAAAACAGACAAACCACAAATCTCTGAAAGTTATCAGAAACTTTCAGAAAACATTGGGATTAGTAGATCCTTGAAGGGCTGCTCTTAACACACAAAAATCATACACACTTGCTTTTTAGGGAGATTTTGAAGCTCTTCTTTTTAATCTCTAAAGCCTTGACTTTTAAAACGCAGCGCACCATACCTAATGGTTTTTCAGCCCTCGCAATGATTAGTCTGGAGATAGTGGTGGGCAAACCTTTGTTCCGTCCTACACGTTGGGTTTTTAATACACAATACCTGCTGGAGGAAGGGTGGATGCAAATTTGTAAAGAGGAGATAAGGGACTTTTTGACAATTAATCATAAGATAGCTCCACCAGATATAGTATGGGACATTCTGAAGGCATTTCATAGAGGGAGTGTGATCATCAAGGACGCTGAAAATAGTAAAAAGCTCAAATACAAAAGCACATTTTAGAAAGAAATGTTCTGCAGAGTAATGTTACATTTTTGAAAAATTCATCTAGGCCTAATAAAAGAGAATTTGATACAGCTAGACAGATGTTGCATAGTATGCAGCTTTAAACCGGGCCTATTTTAAAAAAAAGCGTATGAGGAAAGCAACTTTGTTGGAAAATTCTTAGCTTGGCAGGCACACAAACAAGCAGCCAACAATAGGATAGATGCCCTGAAATGCCCAGCTTCTGAAATTAGAAGTAAGGAATCTGAGAAGGTGGGGGAAATCATGCTGGAGCATTATAAACAGAAATATAGCCGAAATCAGTTGGTTGACAAGCTTCTCTGGGCAGGTTTTTAGAGGATTCCAACATTAACTAGAGAAGAGGTGGTTAATATGTCTCGGCCCATCTCTAAAGAACAAATGACGGAGGTCATTAGCAATCTCCCAAATTGTAAAGCATGTGGGCTGATCGGATTCCCGGGAGATTTTTAGACTTTTTTCCGAAGTCTTTTATTGGTCGCTAATGCACAAGTTGCTTACCTTCGGTAACGATATATCTGTAAGAAACGGTAGTGGAGATGGATTCCTTACCTTAGAATTACCCCCAGGTGTCAGACTGTATGCAGAACGTTTTTGTCAGCAGTAACCCTGCGCGTCGGTAGGCGTTGTTGTGCAGATCTGCGTGCATTGTTGGTGCCGGGATGAAGTCGCTGGAGCTACTTAGATGCGCCCATGTGCGCTGAAGTCAGTTCTGTACACAAGTTTCTGCGCCAGGAACGCAGTCATGCAAGAAACTGACCACTGGTGCCATGAAACTAGGGCCCTGAAAGGGATGACCTTAACCCTAGAAATCGGTTCGCAGAACAGGGAGGATGGGTGGGCGGTAAGGAATCTATCACTACCAATGTTTCTTACAGATATATCATTACCAAAATTAAGTAACTTGTGCATCTGAAAGAAACACTTAGCGATAGATTCCTTACCTTAGAATAGATACCCCAGCAATACCAACCCGGTGGTAGGACTGCAAACCAAGATCACACCAGAAAGTCCTGGAGAACAGAACGGCCAAAGAAGCAGTCTCTCCGGTCTTGGCTGTCCAGGCAGTAATGCTTGGTAAACGTGTGCAGCGAGGCCCACGTAGCTGCCTGACAGATGTCATGCAAGGGAACTCCCTGTCCGAAAGCAGTAGTGGCTGCTGTCGCCCTGGTAGAATGGGCGCGCAGCCCCACCGGAGGCTCCTTTTTAGCCACAGAATAACAAGCCTTTATGCACAGAACGACCCACCGAGAGATGGTCTGCTTGTACACGGCCCGACCTTTCTTGGCACCCACGTAGACAACAAAGAGCTGGTCATTCACCCGGAAATGTTGTGTGCGGTTCAAATAGAATGAGAGCACACGTTTTGGGTCCAGACGGTGGAGCCTCTCTTCCTCTTTTGAGGGATGCGGAGGCGGAAAGAAGGCGGGCAAAGGAATGGTCTGCCCACTGTGAAAGGCAGTGACAATCTTAGGAAGAAAAGACGGACGATTCCGAAGAACAACTTTGTCTGCATAGACTGAGACAAATGGAGGTTTAGAAGAAAGAGCTTGGAGTTCACTCACTTCTCTGGCAGAGGTGATGGCAACCAGGAAAGCAGTCTTTAAAATGAGAAGACGAAGAAGACAGTTGTGAAGTGGCTCAAAGGGAGCACACATCAGATAGGTCAGAACCAGGTTCAAGTCCCAACTCAGGCATTATGAAAGGAAGAGGAGGGAACCGATGAGTAATGCCTTTTAAGAATCTATTTACTCAGGGGACTTGAAAAGGGAAGGTTGATCTGGAAGCCGTAAAAAGGATGAAATGGCTGAGAGATAGCCCTTGACAGTGCCGAGAGCAGAGCCCTGCTGGGCCAAAGAAAGGAGAAATAAAAGGAACTCTAAAAGAGGGCAGAAAGGGGATCTACAGCCTTTGCTGTGCACCATGCCACACATTTATTCCACCTGCAGGCTTATACCATTTTACTGCAGGGACGCCTGGTTGCCAAGGTAACATCATAAACTTCGGGAGGCAGGTCAAAAGACGTCAACTGTCGTCGCTCAATCTCCACGGAAGGAGGTGGAGGCTGGACAGGTTCGGGTGGAGGACCCTCCCCTGCTGCTGCGACAGAAGGTCCTCCCGAAGAGGCAGTCGGAGCGGGGGATCGATCTCCATGCTGAGTAGCTTGGGATACCATACTCTTTGAGCCCAGTCCGGAGCCACAAGAATGTCTTGGACCCGGTCTCGCTTGATCTTCTTCAACACTCTGGGTAGAAGTGGTATAGTTGGAAAGGCGTATAATAGACCGCAACTCCACTCATGACGAAAAGCATCGCCTAGCGAGTGCCGCCTTGGAAATTCCAACGCGTAGAACTGAGGACATTGCGCGTTCTCTTCAGTGGCGAATAGATCTAACCAAGGCTCTCCCCACTGCTGAAAGAGACCTTGCGCCACGTCTGAGCTCAGACGCCATTCGTGATCCATCATGCACCACCAGCTGAGTTTGTCCGCCCTGGCGATCAGCGAACCGGCCAGGTGTTGAACTATCAGGGAAATGCCCTGATGTTACAGCCATGTCCAGAGGCGCAGAGCCTCCTGACATAGGGTCCACGACTCCACCTCGCCCAGTTTGTTGCAGTACCACATGGTGGTCGTGTTGTCTGAACACCTGCACTACTCTCCCCATGACAGAGGGAAGGAATGCCTTTAGTGCAAGTCGGATCGCCCGAAGCTCCAGAAGGTTGATATGGAGCTGGGACTCCGCCGGAGACCTCTGATCTCCGCCTCTCCCATGTGACGCATCCGTCACCACTGTGTGCTCAGGTTGGGGAAGGGAGAGGGATCTGCCATTGACCCAATCGCGATTCGTGAGCCACCACTGCGATTGTCGTGCAGAGCCCTCCGAAATCTGGACGTGATCGGACAAGTTGCCCTGATGCTGTGCCCATTGGAACTTTCAGGTCCCACTGCAGAGCCCGCATATGCCATCTGGCATGATCCACTAGCAGGAAGCAGGAGGCCATCAGGCCCAGTTGCCGGAGGGTCATCCTGACCGAAACCCGGGATAGAGGATGAAAGATCGGAATCATAGCGTGAATATCCTGGACTTGCTGCTCGGGAGGATAAAGCCGAAATTGCACTTAGTCCAGAACCGCTCCGATGAAGAGGAGCTTCTGAGAGGGAATCGGGTGCGACTTAAGCAAGTTAAGGAAAACCCCAGCAAAGGAGGTCGGCCGTAGTCTGGAGGTGGGAAACGACTGCCTGGGCGAGCCCGCCTTCAACAACCAGTCGTCGAGATAGGGGAATACTGGAACCCCTGATCTGTGCAGATGAGCTGCGACCACCAACATCACTTTCGTGAACACCTGAGGGGAGCTGGTAAGGCAGAAGGGGAGCACAGTGAACTGAAAATGCTGATGGCCTACCGTGAACCGCAGGTAACGCCGGTGGGCCGGCAGGACAGGGATGTGGTAATATGCGTCCTGCAAGTCCAACGCTACCATCCAGTCTCCAGGGTCGAGAGCAGACAAGACCTGAGCATGCGTCAACATCTTGAACTTCTCCTTCCGGAGGAAGCCGTTGACGTCCCTGAGGTCCAAGATAGGAAACCGACCCATGTCCTTCTTGGGGACCAGAAAGTAGTGGGAATATCAACCACGACCTACTTCTGGCCCGGGAACGCGCTCAATGGCCCCCATGGCCAAGAGGGCCGTGACTTCCTGCTGAAGAGCAAGATGGTCCCCCGACATATTGTGGTACCGAAGTGGCATGGCTGGAGGGGTAGTCCCAAAGAAGAGGGAGTATCCCCTTTGGACAATTTGCAGCACTCACCTGTCCAAAGTGATGTTGCGCCAGTGGGGGAGATGAAGGCGTATTCTGCCGCCAACTGGTGTTTGATGGGCCTGAAAGGTCAGACTAGGAAGGCTTTGAAGTGGTTGCTGCGGGGGTGGAGGTGGACTGACCCGCCCGCAGGCCCCCAGAACCGCCTTGGTGGTTCCCACGTCCGCGGCCGCACTGAGGTTGTTGCTGTGCCGGCCTGTGGCTCTGGAATGAACGTGTTGGGGCACCCCTTCTGTGGCCACGAAAGAAGCGAAAAGCAGAACGCGGAGGAGGCAGAGTGGCCGAGAGGCCCAAGGACTTGGCCGTAGCCCGTGAGTCTTTAAAGCGCTCCAACCCACTATCCGCTTTGTTGGCAAAAAGGCAAATGCCAACAACGGGCATGTCCATCAAAGTGTTCTGGCGATCCCCCGAAAAGCCAGTTGTCCTCAGCCAAGCGTGGCGCCGAAGCGCCACCATCATGGAAATCGCCCTGCCTAGCGAGTTGGCAGTTTCAAGCCCACAACGGATGGTGAACTTCGCTGCGTCCCTCCCAGCTGCAATAGCCTGGGCGAGTATTGTCTGGGCCTCCTCCGGACAGTTGGGCAACACCTACGCAACCGTGTCCCACACAGAGTAGGAGTAACGGCCCAAGAGGCATGCAGTGCTCACCGACCGCAGCCCTAAGCTGGCAGATGAAAACAGCTTCTTGCCAAGCTGCTCCAGCTTCTTGGATTCCCTATCCGGAGGGTGCGGAAGGGAATGCTCTCTGGGATGTGGAGGTTTGGACAACCAAGCTCTCAGGGGTGGGGTGTTGGGAGAGAAAGATGGGGTCGCCCGGAGCCGGGCGATGGCGTCGGGTCACGTTCCGATCCACAGGAGCCCCAAAGTTGGACCTTGACCAAGTGCTCAAAAGAAAGTCAGACAGTGCATCATTAAAAGGCAGAAAGGGCTCCGTAGAGGTCGCCGCCGGTTGAAACACTTCTGTCAGGAGGTTAGTCCTGACGGCCACTGTAGGGCGTTCAAGGTGGAGAGCCTCGGCCGCCCTATGAACATAACTTGCTCCCTCCTCCGTAGCCACGGAAGGAGACCGCATGCCAAGGTCAGGCGAGGTGTCTAGACCACTGGCATCCCCCAAATCCTCTGCCCAGTCCAGATCATCACCACACTTGTGTGAGAGGGTCCTCAGACACCTCCCAGTCCTCCCCTTCCCCCGAAGTCTGTGGAACAGGCTGAAAATAAGGCGGACGGACGTAGGGGTAGATAGGCCCGCCCCATCAGCGTTGGAATCTGCGGCGAGCGATGCCGTTCCGGCGTCGTGTCCGGTTCAGGGCTGAAACCGGAGACGACGTCGGAGGTGGTGCCGGAGGCGGGGTCGACATGAGTGGAGGTGTTATCAGGTCAACCGGTGTCGCCCGGGATCTGATCCCAGATCCAGGGAGGTCCTGTGGCGCCGGGGCCGAAGACGACAGCGTCACCGGGGCCGAAGACACAAACGTCGGAAGGACAAGACCCCCAGTTGGGCTGGCGGGGCCCGAAGGCGTGCCGGCGGGGCCAGACGGCCCAAAGATTCAGGTCATGGCAGCAAGAAACTCTTGCACCTGTGCAGGCGTCGCCGACGAAACCGGAAAGGGTGGGTAGGCCGGCGGCGACGTCCCAGGCTCTGCCAGAGCCGCGGGGGTGGCACCACCCGCAACTTCAGCTGCGAGGTAAAGTCGAGGAGCAACAGTGCTTCTTCGAATTCTTATTGGAATGCTTCGACTTACCTGACCCTGAGTGTGAAGACTTAGATCCAGAGGAACGATGGTGACGGCACAGTGACTGGTCCCTCGACCTCCCACGGAACCGGGACCTTGAGCGGTGCAGAGCCGACTGCCGGACTTCCAGCAACTTTCAGGACTGCTGCCGCAAAGTCTTCGGCGCCATGGCCCAGCAGTTGGGGCATGACTTGGAGTCATGGTAGCGCCCCAGGCAGTAGAGACACACGCGGTGCGGGTCCGTCACAGACATCATGCGGTGATAGTCCCCGCAGTTCTTGAAGCCAGGCATCCCTACGACACCAGGATTCAATTAACTCAGTCAAAAAGTGACTGGGGGTACTTGCTCTTCCCAGATCCGGGCTTGCTGGCGCGGAAAAAGAAAGAACTGACATCAGCGCGTCTGAGTAGCTCCAGCGACATCATCCCGGCGCCAACGACGCACGCGGATCCGCACGATGCCGCCTACCGACGCGCAGGGGTACTGCGGACGAAAACTTTCCAGATCCAGTCTGACACCTGGGGCTAATTCTACGTGTTTCTTTCAGAAACAATGCTAAAAGGGGTGTCTATAATATCTTTTTTTAAAGAGGAATGTAGTAAGCTTTTTAAGTAAGCTTTTTAAAGAAAGAAAAGAATACCGAAGATCCAAACTCATATCACCCTATTAAAATATTAAACACAGATTATAAAATCATTACAAAGTTACTAGCCAATAGATTTAATTTAATAGCCTCAGGATTAATCCATTCCGATCAGAATGGCTATTTAGCCGGGCGGCAGCTGGGGACAAATACACATTATTTGGTATAAACCCTGGATTATTTTGCAGTTAATGATTTACCAGCTTTGGTGCCTCCGCTAGACGTAGAAAAAGCATTTGACCTTGTGGTCTGGGAAACCTTATTTTGCCCCTCTCTTTCTAAGAGTACAAGATCTATTCTCACAGTGTAATTCGCTCCCACTGACTATTTTAGGGAGAGTCTCTCTGACTAAAATGTTGGTTCTTCCACCGTTTAATTTTTTTTTTCCGGCTATTGCATGTATTGTAACTGCCCATTTTTTAAATCCATGTATTCTGTTTTTATCGTTTATCTGCCCAAAAAAATAAACAGCTAGAGCTGTATTATGCACTTTATATGAATGCCGTGAGGATGGAGGAGTACTGCTTTCCAACCTTAAGGATTACTATTTTGCACAGTATATGTCTAGGTTCAATTCAAAGCTTCGCACAGGTATTTTTATGAATAGTTTTATGCAGCTGTTCTTCAAAGAGTAAAAACTGATTTGCATATGGCTGGGTTCAAACTGGAATGGCATGGTGAGCAAAAAAACTATGGATTTAGGCCCAGATCTCTGTACTGGGGTGAATGTATGACATTGTTCTGCATTCTATCCATCAACTGTTGTTTTTGCATTTGTCACCCCGAGTGGGACGGGTATGCTCAGACGCGAGTCCCGTGCTCTCCATGCCACTGGAATCAAGCTATCATGGCTGATGAGGGCTGAAAGTCCGAAACCGGTCCTAGGATGCTTGTTTCCAGTCCGGGCTGGACTGTTCCCATGGGGCGCTGGGTCAAGACTGATTTGCATATGACTGGGTTCAAACTGGAATGGCATGGTGAGCAAAAAAATTATGGATTTAGGCCCAGATCACTGTACTGGGGTGAATGTATGACATTGTTCTGCATTCTGTCCATCAACTGTTGTTTTTGCATTTGTCACCCCGAGTGGGATGGGTATACTCAGACATGAGTCCCGTGCTCTCAATGCCACTGGAATCAAGCTATCCTAGCTGATGAGGGCTGACAGCACGAAACCAGTCCTAGGATTCTTGTTTCCAGTCCAGGGAGGACCTGGCTTGGCAGTTCATGCTGGACTGTTCCCATGGGGCACAGGGTCAAGACTGATTTGCTTATTTCTGGGTTTAAATTGGAATGGCATGGTGAGCAAAAAAACGAAGGATTTAGGCCCAGATCTCTGTACTGGGGTGAATGTATGACATTGTTCTGCATTCTGTCCATCAACTGTTGTTTTTGCATCGATCTTCAAAGAGTATCATATTTTGGATGTGCTAAAGCCAGTAAAGTCCCCTATAAAAGTAAGATATAGGAGCATTAGGTGTTTTTTTCCGAAGAGCGGGTATCTCTACAGGAGATACTCCATTCCTTATATTACTGTGGCGATACCCATGACTGAATTAGTCATGGGAAATCTTGCTCCCAATATTGTCCATAAAGTGGGCTAAAGTGGGATATAGGAAAATTGTGGATTTTCCCTTGGGGGAGAAATGGCTAAATATAGCGGAAGCCCGATTTTTGGCTTTTGGGTTCATTTAGGATGCTGAATAACATTTTCAGTAACCAAGATATAGGTCAGATCCTTGGTAGCAGAAAGGGGGTTTTCGGACTAGTGGAAGATGGTCTATATGAAAAGCCTGGGGAATGGAAAAGAAAGTTTGCTTCTATTAAAGGTCTGGAATTGACAAGTAAGATGTGAGTGATAGTCAATATATTGAATTTTAGTGTGTTGAATGGGACCAATTGGCGTCAAATGTTGTTTTTTAGCAAATGGTGCTATATAGAACTCCGTCCTTTTTAACACAAATTAATCCTAGTCTTTCAGGTCACTGTTTTTAATGCACAGATAGGTCAGTCGCCAACTGGGTACATGTTATCGGGCAATGTTCATCCATTCAGGGATTTTGGAATTAAATATTTCAATATCTTACGAGGAATTGTCAGGTCAATTTAGTCCCAACTACTTGGTTAAACGTTTTGGGGTTTGATGCAGCACTTGGCCTACCTAATAAATGGATAAAGCTATTATATATAGCAACAACCATCGCTTGGTCCCTACTGCTCCAAAAATGGCAAACTTGGTTAGTTTCCGCAACGAGGAACTAGCTACAGAAAATAGGGCGATTATTATGTCTTATGCACTTTGTGAACGATTACCTACTTGATTTTAAGGCAACTGTATTTATCATATTTAGTGATTTGTTACTCTGTTATTAGCTAGTTATTGAGATTTTTTAACCATAGGCATATATTTGCCTATGGAATATGTATTTATAATTATTGTACTTGTGCTTGGTTCATGACTAAAGTTTCTTGAATATATATATCTGTAATGCACACTTTGGATTTAAATAAAAATATATGTTTAAAAAAATGAACAAAGAGGGTGGAAGTGATGGGCAGGGTGCAATCACACAGACAATGGAGGCAGCAAGAAGACATGTACAAGGGAGCAGACACACCGGATCAATATAGGTGGGAGCCAGCTGCAAAAGATGCACTCTGTAGAGTGCTTCAATAAAAAGAGAAAAGTAGCTCCCAAAGTGGGAGCAGTGGAAGGACAAGAGTACTTGGTCCATGCATCAGGGGATGGTCAAAACAAGAATAGGAAGTGGTGGCCGTACGCGACAAATGGAAAGCAAGCGACGAGAAAGATGACAAAGCCAACCAACGGTAAGCAAAGGGCGTGCTCTTAGCCCCCTTTAGGTAAGCAAAATGGCTTGAAGCGACCGTGCATTCGCTGTCTCAGGCAAGTCCTCAAAAATATCAAGCTAGGCCAACCAAGGTCGGATAAATGGTGAAAAGTGAACATGCGTCTCCTTTACAAAGAAAACAAGGATGCCTAAACAGGAGAATAGGAAAACGCCAGTCTTGACAGAAAAATTGTGTGTAGCCAGTAGGACATTCATCACCTTGTGGATAAAGCCAATTAACACGGGCTGAATCAGCCTAGTCACAGATAAAAGTGTCAGACCCTCTATGACCAGCTTGTCGAAACTGAGATAACCTGCCCCTGCCATCCTGGAGTAGTAAATAAAAAATTAAAGCAAATGCTGTCCGCCTGATTCCAATGGTGCACAAATGCATTCTGATACATGCACATGCCAGAGGAACAACGAAACTGCAAGAAACAGCTGCAACATCAACATTTTATTTTTGAAAATGCTGCTGAGTGTCAGGAAAAATTCTTATGCCGTATATTCAAAAGCATTGTGTCAACGCCAAGAGATCCACAAGGCGAAACCTACTGACTTTGCAAGAGTTTGTTAGGTAGAGCCTACTAGACAGCGCATGCGCCGACAATTGTAAGGCATACTGTGGCTTACTGTGAACAAAGAAGGGCTTGAAGCCCCCGTTTGCTTACCACTGATTGTCTTTCCTGGTCACTCATTTGCCTGCTTATTGGTGCTCCAGCTTCTCAGCCTTGTGTTTGTCAGTCCTATGGAGCATTTCTTCTTTACCATGTTTGTTTCCCTGGTGTCTGTGCTCGATGTTAGGGAACAATTTTTTTCTTTTTGTGTAAACTCACTGAGAGTGCATGTGTTTGAGCCATATTCCTTCTGTACTTCTCTTCCTTCTTGTGCTGCTGCCTGCCCAGTGTGACTCATCACACCCATTGCGCTCATCCATGTGCTTCTCTGGGTTTCATCTGCCCCTATGCGTTTCTTGTGTCCACCCCACCCTACCTTTGTTGCTCTTGAACCCCATTGCTGTGCCCATGTTGCTCCTTCCCCTGTACCTACCACTCATACCACCCACTTTAAAATTAAATTTAAAAAAAACGTCTCCATGGTTAGTTTTTACTTACTGATCCAACTCGCATTGGTAACCTAAAACAACAAAAAAAAGCATCCGCGCCATTTTGTAGCCACAAGCTTATGTTGTGAGCGTGTCTACAAATTGTAGCATGTGACTGCGTAAAGCTTTTTGTTTTTTTTATTGCTGCCATGCAGCACAGCTTCCAGGATGGCGTGCAGTGTCTCTAGAAACCAATGGCAAAGCGAAATCGGTCACTAAGGTGAAACCTTATGACTTTGCCAATGCCCGTTTTTATTTTGGAAGTACAAGCTCAACACGTTTAGATTTGTTTGCATCATGGCCAAAGCTGAAACATCGGGTCTAATCATTTCATGCCACCACGACTGTGAGGCAAATAGTTTAGCAATTTAACAATATTATTTGTATTACAACCAACAGCAAAGCCAAGAGGACAGGCATTTGCGGAATGCTTTTTAAAAATGAAATTGGCCTCCTCGAACAGAGTGCTCCGTGGGCTGGTGCTTTGAAGACTTGCTTGAGGTCTCATCACGATCCCTCGTCCATTGGCCTGTGGGTCACCTTGTTTGTTCTTGGGCTTCCCTGGTTGCTCCAGACATGCCCCGACTCCCCATTGCTTGGAGAGTCGCCTGGACCTTGCTTGTCCTCACCGTAACTGGTTTGTCCGTCCTGATTGGGTTGCATTTGCCAAGACTTGTTGGTGCTCCACCCGGACATCGACCCCTCAGCACTCAACATCCTTCATGGGACAGATTACCTCTGGATCCTGGTCATCCTCGACGTCTCCTGGCCCCGTGGCTGCACGGTCAAACATCCCTTCTTCGCACCAGAAGCACCCGACAACGGTGGCCATTGGACAACGGTGGCCATTGGACTACCGAGCCCCTGGTCACCTGAAGTGACCCAGACTCTGTCCCCTCTGCTTTCAGGTTCCTCTCCCCTAGGGTCGGGGCTTGAATTCCGCTGGACACTCTTCGCCTTCGCGGAAGCAGTACTTCTTTGCAGCTCTCTACTGAAAACGACAATGGTTTCCAGCACCACTTGACCCCAATGCACCCGGCTCCTCTGAGATAGGTAACATGGGTACCTCGGTACTCACTGGTGGGTTGGCTCTAGAACCTCCTATGTTCCAAAGGGTTTGCTTGAAGTCCTCGTAGAAGTGTCCTTAAACTATAACTTTGCAACCGTGACCATCCCATAGAGTTGTACGGAGCACGTGGTCGTGTTAACTCACTGCACCCGTCCTCCGTGGGCTCCCTGTGCCACTGTCTTGGGTGGTTTCTTGGGGTCCCAGCGATTCTACATGCTCTAGGCGCTGTGTCTAGTCAAGTCGTGATGGTTATACCATTTTTTTAGTATATGGTTCGGTCTCCCCCTGGAGCCCGCTGTGTATTGTGCTACTTACGAATGTTCTATTGATTCAGTATTGTGCGTTTTGTTTTCATGTAGAGATTAGTAGAGAGTGTTATATTAATAAATACATAGTTTTATATAACTACTGTGTGGTTCTCCTTTTATTTAGTCAGTCAGGAGGTGATATTCTGGTAAAACAAGCTGCTTTACATTACTTCAAGATTAAGCCTGAAGGCTGCTCTCCATAGCTACCACTAGGATAGCTTTCTAAAGGTTATCTTTGATCTCATACATCATAAGGGTCGTGTGGACTGGTACAGGGTGCCCACTTTAATTAGTGGATAGCATATACCAAGCCACCTTCTCACATGTGCTACCAGCAATGGCACCAAAATGCGCTTCTTTTTAGGCCAATAGTCTGTTATTGTGTCACCCATATCTTTCCTCCGCCCACTGCTGCATACATCTTGGGACAATGGGTCAGCCCACCTCAGACTCTGGCTATCTTCTCTGTGATTGATGGCATTCTATCCTTTCATAAGGAGTGCGCCCACACAAAAAGTAGTTTGCTTTAGCGGCAAGGACTACTATAGCAATGTGTGTTTTTTAGACCCAAAAATATTTTTGGTTATAGACACTTTAAGACATTCCGGGTCTAACCGCTCCCCCATCCATAAAGTTTTGCAAAAATTATGATAAACAAGCATCAACAAAGCTAAAAGGATGTCAGCAAAAGGTAGACCTATTGGCTATGTCAATGCTTCTCAATACATGGGGCTGGTGAAACACTTAAAGTTGTTATGAGGCCATTTACATACATAAACATGGAAATGCACTAAAGAAAACCCCAGCCAGGTTGTACAGAACAGCAATGTTAAATTGGAAGAAAAAAAAACAGCTTCACAAATATTCATATAAAATTGCCTCAAAAATACACGTTATATTTATAGGACATAAGTTGTCTGATATAATGAAAGACGTACAATAAACAATGACCAACAGTTTTAGTTTCAATGGCATGCCTCTATATGGGAAAATGATGCTACGCAAGTGACTGGAAGGTATCTGACCGACGTTCATGGGAAAATAACCAAATTAACTTGAACGGCCTGAAGACAGAATGCTGGAGTCCATGGTTTTCCTAAGGACTCACACCTCTCTCTCTCCCTCTATCGAGAGAGAGAGAGAGAGAATCTAGAAATTGTCGACCATGAATGTCCAATGTAGGTCTAGGAGGTGAGGACCACAGGATGCGGAAATGAGCAACATTCATGTACACTGTGAGTAAATGTATATTTTGTGGATAGCCTCAAAATCATGATTCACCCCTTGTGGTCCTCAGTCAGACACTCCAGATGTTTGAAGATTATTAAGCAGCCCCGTTTTGTAGAGATTAGAAATGTTCTCAAAAGACACACACACTTGTACAGGTCCCATACACGTGAACATTGTTGTGAAATTGAAGCAATGTAATGAAAAACACAGCATACTTTTCAGTTTAAACTCGACTTTAATAAAAGCTAGTTTTTTTTAGTACAAAATACCATCAAATACAGCACAACTCAGTCAAAAATGTCAACATATTTAGTTCAAAAACAGGCAAGGAAGAAGTCTCAGCATCTGCACAGCAGTTTATCTCCACCATTAACAGACACAGGCAGGATACATTTGCGGATGGCTGGCTAACATGTTATCATGTTCTGCCACTGCATCCTACAGAGATCTGTGGCGACAGTACAGAACCAAAAACACAAGTATGAAGAAAGCATAGGTGCTGTTTGAAACTGAGACAAACATGACAGGTTAACAAGTGATGTCTTGGGTGGGAAACACCGACATTATAAATGAGGCAGCAAAATGAGTTGAAGCTTGGTTATATTTCTAGAAGATTCCCACCACCACCATCTGTAACAGTTCACTATTATTGAACAGGAAGGGCTCATTTAAGGTCTTGCACAGTTTTACAAAGGATATAATACAGGCTGTGACAAGTAATCAGACCTGTACAAGCAATCCCATTTTGCTAACACATCATCCCTATTAATCACCTGAACAAACACCGAAACAAGTTACTTTTTCACAAAAAAAGTATTAGTGTCAGAGTTGCATAACAATATGTTTTTGTAAGAGTAACACTTATCTGCAAAGATTCTGAGGGGTAGTCAGGTTACAGTGAACTTGGAAAAGTTGTTGCAACATATGGTTACACTGCATTTTCCCTACACTCTAAATACTTGGTTTATTATAGAAGATGACAAGTTATTGCAGAAGAGGAAGCTATTTTCTAACGATGCGCCACACAAGGTGGACGTGAATTCAGCAAGCCTTAACATAGTGTGAATAAGTACTTCATTGAACACGCAGCAGGCCCACTGTGTCTGGAATTCAGAGGTTGAGTGTGCACTGGGAATAGATACTGTAATGAATGAAGACCAGAACCTTGCTTAAAATGTGTCCTTATAGAAAGCCCGGGAGGTGTGTGTGTCAATGGATATTTGCAAGAGAAATTAAATATGTGTCTTTGCTGCATTTCTTTCCTGGTCCATTGTGAATCATCGATTACAAAGACCATTGCTGACTGACCACCGATGATCGTGTGGCAGCGAAGACGGCAGCCAAAAGAATGAAAGAGTTGTGGAAACAAGAGAGCAGAAACAGGAAAGAAAAATATCACATCCACCAACTACAACAGAGGCAAAATGCTTTTTCTTTAATCCAACAGATTTTTTATATGAGACGTACACTACCAGACCATCCCAGATGATCTTTACTTTTTAAACGTAACATCTTAACACAACAATAAATATGCTAATACATTCTTAGGCACCAAGGCCACTAGTTTATGCCAACATAACTTTTATAGATATATTTCCTAAACACTGAAGTGTTATTTTTATGCTTTTAGTGTTTTAGCGTAGGTAAACACCTTCCAAAATCCACTGTACTGTAACAACACTCCATACAAACAAAAATGAATGCAGAAACACGATGGATAACTTCCAAATGGCGATATTTTCTCCGAACATTTTTTTATACCCTTTCAAGACATTGTAATGTATTGCAAGAGTGCCCAACGTAGACGCTGCCGGGTCAGAGTAATGCCAGATTTTCACGGTAACCCATTAAATGATCTTCTTAGAGATGTATTATATGTAAATGTATGTTATGTTGCTACTTGGAAAATCTGGCAAGGGTCTGATTCTATTTTCAGGACAAGGGGTGGACACCCTTTTCTTACTCTTGCTGAAAAAAGTATGTCTACTTTGGTTTGCCCATTAAAACCTTGTTTAGAATTTATCATCTGTAGTATAGGTTCCAGAGGAGGCGAGGTGCATCAGCATTAAGATACTTTTTTGCCGACCTATATGCAGAATACAATGCACTTATTGCACCTTTGTGCAAGAAACATGAGCCATACTCACCAGCAAATAATATCTAGCTCCATAACATTAGCCAGTACGACCCAGAGCTATTCAATACTTCCCGTGCCCTTGCCTTCAGTACACTAGATCAACTTCACCAAATTGCAGGGGGAACACAAGGAGCCCTTTAGTTTGCAAACCAAAGGCTGATCCAAAACATTTGGTTACAGCATTTTAGTATAGTAAAGGTGATCTATGTATTACACTGTTGCGGTGCAGGTAGGAAAATAAAAGTAGGCCTTACTACAAACTTCAAGTAGTACGGGCGTGTAGGGGGAACACCTAGTGGCATCTTAAAGACCCAAAAGTTGCTTAGTTTAAAATAAAAAATGATTTGCTTAATAGGTCGACTGACACTCCTCATATAGACATACCTATAACTACAATGCCCTTTAAATAGATCTGAATGTTGACGCCAAAGTGGTGGTTGTTACAAGTTTCTTTTTCAAGCTATGCTTTCCACAATTTATTTGTGACAAGTTATGTTACTTGGAAAATTATGCACTGAGGTAATTTCTATATATTCTCAGATACCAAGTAGGAACGAAGGCAGACACATGGATCAGGTAATCACAAAGCTGTGATCAAATTGTGAAAGTTACATAACTCTTAGCGTGTTCACACAACTATCATAACAGAATAAGAATGGTAAACTTTTTAACAACATTGTTACAGTTGGACTATTTCCATGAGGAGCTGACAGTACTGATTTGCATAAGGTGGATCTTTGTCTTGAGTGGCAAAGTAGGTGAAAAACCGATGGGTTTGCATGCTACCCAGAGCAATTTCCGGGTATAGACTTTTGTAAGCAATTCTCCCTCCACCTTTTGCGTGGTTGATATTGCACTTAAGTGACCAACGGTATGCCCAGACATATGTCCCTTGCTCACTGTGCCAGAGGATCCAAGCTATACCTCACTAACAAGGCTTTACAAGGCCTATACCCATCTTGGATTGCTTATGTTTCTTTCTGGAGGGGGCCTCATATGTCAGTTTTGGATGGATGGTTCCCATACGAAGAAGGGTTAGTGCTGATTTAGGTAAGGCAGGTCTTTGTCAAGATTGTGCAACAGGTGCATTGCGAATTCCACTCCATTTTAAAGGCTTGGCAACAGAAAGTGTGAGATTGCTCCTATTTGGCCGAGTGAACATCACTACACGGTTAATAACAATGTTAAACATTTCTTGCCCTGGAAGTCTGAGGGATGACACGAATACCAGAATTTTTAGGCACAGAACTTCCTCCACAAAAGAACAAAAGTTGTAGTATGTTGATGGTCACACATTAAAGGTCTGTAGTGAATGGAACCAGTGGGGAATGGGACAACAAAGCAGAACACTTCAACTAATTGCTATCAAGTGGGCCATCACACAGCCTAAGAGACAGAAGGATCTGGTTTAGGGATTTTGTTTGTTTTCCTTTAAATGGTCCTTTTCTGATTTCAGTAAGTAGGCAATAAAGTTTACACAGGATGCGTTCTGAGCAGAAACTTAGCATGGTTTGTCAATTTTCACTTAAAACAATACAAAAAGGCATTAAGACTGTACTCTATAAAGAGTGGCACTGGCCAAAATTATCATTGTCCCCAGATTACTGAAACACTTTGCGAATCTCCCTGTCATTCCTCCCCGCCCTTTCTTCTGGGAGTTGGACACTACTCACCTCTCTTATCTGGGGAGTTGGGAGACACAGGGTAGCTCTGTCTAAATTTCTCCTACCAACGGACTGAGGGGGCCTCGGCACTCCAGCATTTGAAGCATATTTTTTAGCAGCACAGCTGCAATGGCTTTCACAATGGACTGCGAAGTGTCACATGGACGAGGCAACCTCCTACACGGGACGCATCCCCTACCAGCCCTGCGGCGCATGCTACTACCTGGCACCAAGTCCTGACGCTCCTACCCACTACAAGTGTCGATAGCTCGCACCTGTAAGTTGCGAACACATCACATGTCCGGTGGGAAACCTCCGTATTCTCCACTACTTCCATTGGTAGGGTTTCCCAATGATGAGAAATAATACACAGCCCGATCCCTACAGAGGTGGACCGACAACTCACTAACAGAGTGGGAATCCCTTTTTGAGGATGGGCAACTACGATCCAATAATCAGCTAGTGGAAGAATATGACCTCCCCCCAGGGAAATTCCTACTGCATAGGTGCATTGTGGCCAGCGGTTGCCGGGTCTCAGATGCACATGCAGAAGAACCACGACACACCCAGTAAAACATGCCATACTACTTATGGGGGCGGGCAGATACTTAGTCACATGGCTATATAAGTCCACTCAGGAAATGCTTCTCAAGCCCCTGACTACACTGCGTCAGACATGGGAGGAAGACATAGTTCGGCCGTTACACAATAACACCTTCGATGCTGATGACTAGCTCAGCTCGTCATCAGCTACGGCGCTCGTATGCTGATGACGAGCTGAGCTCGTCATGTAACGCGGGTTTTTTAAAAACGCAGCACACAGCGGGGAAAAGCCGCCGCAGCGATGCAGTTAAGGAATGGAAACAAACTTCAGAATACCCCAAAACAGTCTCCAGAAATGCACGCTTTAAAAATATACAATTCAATATCTTACACAGGGCATATTTGACACCAAAGCACCTGCACCGCTTCTACCCAGATACGCAATTCCTATGCCCCCAGTGCTCAGCCCCAACAGCGGATTTCAAACACATGTTCTGGGGGTGTCCCACACTACAACAGTACTGGGAGTACATTCATGAGACACTTCAGGCAACCACGAATGGCCCAGGGATCACATCCTGGGAGGCGTGCGCAATAGGGGTGTTTAAAAGATGGAAAATTGATAAAGTGCAGGCCCGCTTCATATCACTCTCCCTCCTCCTAGCGAAAAGAGGAATAGCCATGCATTGGCGAGCCCCAGAGGGACCCCCAGTGGAGGCCTGGGTAGAAGCAGTAAAGAAATGGGGGGTGGCTGAAGAGGAAGCGATACAGGATGACGAAGTGAAAGGAACACGCAAACTTCATATTTCCATGGAATGGGCGCAACTAATATACCAATTTAGACAACAAACTACACAGGATGACCCAGACAAGGCACACCAAGCCCAGGCAACCCCTGTTACACCGATAGAACCCCTTGAAAGAAACACGAACGTGGTACGCGCACACGCCAGGGACACCCAATTGCACCTCCTGCGTATGAGGTTAACTCCAGATTAGCATTCGGGAAATAGTCATTCTCCCCCTTCCCCCCCCTTGTAGGCACGGCAGTAGCAAGCTAGATCACCAGGTGAACTTGGACAAAAGACCTACTCCATCCCCTCTTAGTCTGCACACACACCACCACCCCCTCCCAGCTGACCATGTATCCATTCCCCAGTTTAGCACTCCGGTTAATAATCTGGGATACAGGCCAGCAATTTAAGTATCAACGTTGACTGGCAGATATACAGCCCAACTGTGGGGTCAGAAAACCAAGGCTCCTAGCGACAATGTCATATCTAAAACACCTTGACTAGGCGGAGAGCCCTATACCTCCAGGACAATACAAATTATAAGAGGCTATTATGGTTGAAAATCACCACTAATGTGCAATCTACAGCCACATTAATGTCAGAGTCTATTTCAACATATATTTTATGTATGAACCTATGCTTCTTTGTATCTAAACTGTTAGAATCTAATAAACAAATTTAAACAAGACTGTACTCTTCAAATATGGAAAAACAGTAGGACTTCAAGTGGCAAATGTTACTATTTGGAACAACCCAGTGTGAACTGGCTACAAACTTTCAAAAGGACACGGGTGATATAATCCTTATGTTAAGAGGCCTTCTCACTGAACGCAATTGCCTTTTTGTTACATTGGTACATGTTTGCTGCACACTTCCATTAGACATTCTGATGGGATTCAACCCACAAAATATTCTCTCTCTGATCGATCAAAATCCTATTTGTCACATATTAAATTAAAACAAGTGGCACGATACAGCATGGAAAATAATTATGTTTTCTATGAAGGTGTAAACTGATTACAAAAAAGGGGTCGGTCTGTATTCCAAATTAATGAGGGGCTACTTTGAACAAACACTTCCCTGGGGTCCTCATTCGGACAGATATCATGTTAATGTCCAAAACTGATTCTGGTGTATAGGCGATCTGTTTATTGTTGGAGTGCTCAAAACACTCACTAGTTCAATACAATCAAACACTTAATCAAAAAACCTAGACCCTTCAGTTCACCAAGATGAGTGCTATGGAAAGAATCAAGTGATGGATTTATGTGCATCTGTAAAGGATGAAATTCTTGTCATGTCCTTCGAATTTCCGATTCTACCTTAAAGCGGTTGATAGTTGCCATATCTGGTATACTCTTAATGCTATTTAATGTGAAGAAATCAGACGTACTAAACTTAATTGCACTAGGACAGATGAATATCTATCAGATTGAAAGACAGAGGTTATTCAAATGACGTATTACAACAAGCTAGAAAAGAGGCCAATTCTAAAGGCAGATTTACAATACTCATGTCCAATGAAAGCATAACTAATGTTCAAACTCGTAACAGTGAATCAAAGATAGGTTCACTTACATGTTTTTGGAAGAGTCCTAAAGTGAGGCGGATCACAATTACTGTCTTTCATTGGCGGATTCTGAATTTAAAAATAAAACCTCTCCTTATCTCAGCATGACTTTTTACAGAACTGAAAACCTTCGAAATAAGCCAATGAGAAGTGTTTGTATGTCTTCTAAAAAGAATATCCTTACTTGGTTATATAGTTATTGGTGTCATAAATATAGTGACTGCAGCCTATATGAACTGGCTCTTAATCATATATATATATATATATGAATCACCAATGCGCTGAAGGATGGGTTCACCACGGCCCACGGCACCCCCAGGCCATCTGGCTTTACACTGCTCCCAAGCAACTTCAAGGTCTTCCTTGAAGTAATTAAAAGTCCGACGCATTTCGGGGTCAGAACGCCCCTTCCTCATGGACACAGACAGATGCATATTATTCTCACCTTCGTGATTCAAATACACATTTATTTGAATTTGTCTGCCCTAAGTGGGCGTGGCTCACATGGCAACCTTGCCAGGATTTCTGGTAATTGTAGTCCGAAAGGTGAGTATACACAATTTACCTTCAGAAGGTTACATGCCTCTGTGCACTTTAGTCATTATTCAATCCTTTAAGGTAATGGGGGACAGTCTTCGAAGTTGCAGCTTACACTGGAATGTCGGGCTGGCAGGCAGGGCATGTATTCCTGCCACAGTTTTGACTAAAGTGCATAGAGGCATGTAACCTACTGAAGGTAAATTGTGTATACTCACCTTCCGGACTACAATTACCAGACATCCTGGCAAGGTTGGCATGTGAGCCACGCCCACTTAGAGCATAATATGCCTCTGTCTTTGTGTCCATGAGGAAGGGGCGTTCTGGCCCCGAAACACATTGGACTTTTAATTACTTGGAGGAAGACCTTGAAGTTGCTCGGGAGCAGTGTAAAGCCAGATGGCCTGGTGGTGCCGTGGTGAGCCCTTCCTTCAGCACAGGGGCACATTGGTGATATATATATATATTTGTTTCACTGAAAAAAACATAGGTTTCAGGGACATTCTAGTTAGCTGGACATTTCACTCATACAAGACCATAGATATTCCACTGTTATAGTTAGTTCAGCTAACTAGAAATTGCGCCCCCGCAATGCACTGCTCATGACGTCACATATTACATAATTCATGGCATGGTCAGTGACATCACTGATGACATCTCAAATGACATCACTGATGACATCATCCAGTGACTGTGTGTTTCTGTAAAGTTTAAATATGTTTTATATATATGCCAAGATGTATTGAAGAATGAGTGGGTGTAGAATTGTCTGGATGGAAGATTTAGGAGGTGTGTGACTGATTGCATAAGTGACTGATTAAACGTGCCTTACATGGGTTAGTGACTAAACTGTGTGAATGTCTGTATCACACTCCCATTTACTCACCTATACAGTTATACACACACCACCTCACTAATTCATACAGATAGTAATGCATACTTACTCAAATATAATCACTGATACAAGTACACACTCATCCATACAGCCACTCTCACAATCACTCACTCACATATAGTTATTTATATACACCATCACTCACATATGCTGCCTTTTACATATGTAGTTACTCACATGTACCACTGAGACATCCATTCACTCACCAACACACCCATACACACACTCTCCCACTCATAGAGCTGTTTCAACATGTACTCTTGAACCCATACACCCAGTGAATCAACTACTCACACATCTGTGCATAGTCAAACATCTCCAACCCACCCACCCACCCCCATACATACACACACAGGCACCCATACAAATACTCAGGCAAACAATCGATAACCCATATAAACACTCATGTAGCTACTGACCAAGCCATGTACCAGCTTACACAACAGACAGACTGATTGATTCTTTACATGAATGACTAGGTGTGTGAGTAACTCCATGGATGAGTGGCGGTGTGTCAGTGTCTGAATAGGTGTATGAGTGCATATGATAGTGTTGTATGGATGAGTGACTGCATGTATAAGTGATTGTATGGTTTAATGAGTGGATGTGTGCGTGGACGTAGGAATCAGTGAGTGCATATGTAGTGACTGTATTGGTGTCTTGATGGTTTCGAAAATGGAGTCTGCATTTTACAGTGGGTGTATCAAAGTATATTAGACTGTGGAGGTGCATCAGATTTTCATGTGGATGATGTCATCAGTGTGTCATTTGCGATGTCATCAGTGATGTCACTGACCATGCCATGAATGATGTAATATGTGACGTCATGAGCAGTGCATTGCGGGGGCGCGAGTTATAGTTAGCTGAACTAACTATAACTGTGGAATTTCTATGGTTTTTACGAGTGAAATGTCTAGCTAACTAGAACGTCCCTGAAACCTATGGTTTTTTCAGTGAATTTCTAAGGTTTTTTTTTAAATGCTAATTTCTAACTACAATGTCCCTAAAAACCTATATTGTTTTTAAGTAAATTTTAAAAAGACGTGCATACTTTTTGTAGTGAAAAACTAACTGTAACAGTAGTCTGTTATAAGTTATCATTTAACAATGTTTAAAACTTAATTAGCAGTAATTAACATATAAGTGTGGAAAAAGAGTGATACAGAAGCTATGATACCTGACTTCGAACAACAGCTTTCACAGTTAGATTCCCGGCTCCAGCGGCGTTAGCCCACCACTATGTCACTGTGGGCAACATCTTGCTTAATCTTCACGACGCCTCAGAGCGCCGGCACACCTTTCTGTGGGTACCTGTACGCTTTACAAATGCTGGTATTTTTTTAATTAAAAACCATAGTAATGAGAAATATTAGAACATATTCCTTTTTTCTTCTATTCTGAATGATATTTTTTTATGTCTTCTATTTAGAAGTACGGCAATTAATAGATGTTTTTAGTCATGAGAATGGAAATGACACGGTTTGCCGGGTAACAGTTTTTAAGCTCTCCAACTTATGTACATATTCAGGACCTTAAACGCGTTAGGATCGAAATCGAAACCTTCACCGCTTCACATTTTGTAACTTTTCCCAACACATGCACAAGTTACAGTTAAAACGTGAGCACATGTAAACTGTAAAACAGGACATCTAAATGGGCGGAGCCGCATCTTCCTTCCATAGAATACTTAATAAAAAAAAATTATATAAACCACACCAGTTGTCAGATTAGTTTAGTTTTTGCGAGTTATTTACCCATGTCCATTCTGTGATGCAGGTTCCCTTTTGTAGCGTTGGATTCTTGTTTTGCGGCAACAAAACATATTTCAGAGTTGTAAGTTGCTTGATTATGGCATAGTAGATATTTATAATACATAGCTATTTGTGAATATTAAAACATTTGTATTTAGAAAAAAGTGTACTGGTTGTTTTTGCCTTTTTTCTGTAATGGCAGCAGCTTGTTTTCAGAAATAGACAGAATACAGCAAACATTGCTCCTTTACTGGCTCCTTTGAGCTCATATACTGTGACTTTGTATACTATAATATTGACACTGTACCTGACTTCAGAGGTGTTGGTGACCCGTCGACGCGAAGACTAAAACTTTAAACGTAACTTCACCAGCTTATGGTTGTTACTGTGTTTCCCCCTTGGGATCATATACTGTGAATATGTATATTATAATATTAACAGTCATGGTGATCTCAGAGGAGTTCATGACCCGTTGGCACGAAAACTAAAGATTTATATGTAACGTCAGCAGCTTATGGTATCTAACTCCGTTTCCCCCTTGGGATTATATAGTGTGAGTATCTATATATTATAATATTCACAGTCATTATGATCTCAGAGGAGTTTGTGAGCCGTCGGCGCGAAGACAAAAGATTTCGAAGTTCCGAAAAAAAAAAAAAGCTTTGCACATATTAACCACTGGAAAATATTTCGTTACTGCTCTTGTTTTGCGTTTATCACTTTATTTTCCTTTTTTGTGTGGCATCAGCATACTCTCTATATTGTAGTAGTGTGTCATATTTTCACACAAGGAGAATTGGAGATTTGTCACCTCCAGGAGTAAACCATCTGAAATACAGCTTACTGACCTTTATAACTAACTTGATCAGATATTTTTACAGTGAGAATATTTTTCAAAATTGCAGTTTAAAAAAAGATTGTTTGCATAGATACTTTTCTACTGAATGCCTTTGATAAACCCTACATTTCTCAATTGATATTTTAGTATTACTCTTTTTCCCTGTTGTGGTACCTATTCTCGTTCTCCCTATAAAATATATAGGAATAGTATTGTATATATTACTACTTTCCTATATATTCTTAAAGGAGTACGTGATCTGTAAGCGGAGTTGTGAGCGACCTCTAAGCACTACCACAAAACTTTCCCCACTTCTACAGAATAGAGATTGTAAAAATGTTGCTTTTTTTTGTTGTGGTCTTTATTTTTCTTCTCCTTTGGAATACTATAAACTCACCTTGTACATTTTAATACTGTGAACTTATAGTACTTCAGAGGGGTTGGAGATATATCTATGCGAGATATTAACATTTACTACAGTTACTTCCGTTGATAACTTACTACCTCAGTTTGTAACACTGCTAATATTTTATAAAATAGTAGTCCCTAAAAAAAAATTGCATACATAGTGCTTTATTTAATGTTTTGATGAAGCGTGCATTTCTAGGTAATATGACGTCATTTGTGTTTAACTGTTTTTTACTTGTTATTGTTGTTGTGACCTGAGATGATGTAGTGTGGGAGTGTTTCTTGTAGCACTTCTTTTTTACTTTAACTAAAAGTAACTGATGCCCTCTTATATTAACAAGAATATGAGGCAACACTTTTACAAACTATAGGCGACAAAAAAAAGGAGGGTGTGGCCACGCTGAAGGGATATTTTTATGAAATTGCGTTTTTATTTGTCACCCCTCTGATATATACAGCTATACTTTCCTCAGAAAGTGTATTTGTGTTTGCTTGATAAAAACTGTTTCAACCTAGACTTAATTTTTTGCAGCGCAACCACACCTACTATTTTGCTGCAAGGAAATAGCACTACCCGTGACAGAAGTAAGCACTGCACTAGAACTATACATTATAAGTAAACATTGCTCCCAAAAAGTAGCTTACTCAGCACCTTATTTAAATGAAGACCGCAACAGCGCGCTTTCTTTTTCAACCCCCTCCTCCATATTATAATATCTGCTCCAAAGATGTAGCACTCCCCGTCAGAAAAGTAAACACCACATTATAAGTAAATACTGCTCCTGTGAAGTATCCCACCCGCTGACTTAATAAAAAGAAGACCGCAACACACTGTTATTTTCCAGGCGTGATTTGTAGGCCCCAAGCAAATTATATAAATGGCCCTTAAAATATATAAAAACAATTTTTACCTTCACAGTCCCTGTCCACCAACTTGTGACCACTGTACAGAGTTAATAGTGTTCCTACCCTCCCCTCTACTGCTTTGCTTTCCCGTAGTCCTTTGAAGTGCGTCACAAAATAGCTGAAAACAGTGAACCGTTCCCATCCAATAAGAAGCAAACATGTACTCAGAACACTTTAGTCAATAAAATGTCCATGGTGTTCCGCAGAAGGGGAGGGAATGGCTGCCATCACTTCACAGCCAATGAACATTAAGCTTGTGAAGGTCCTGCTTGCAACACGTTACCCAATGAAATGTCCCTGATACTCCGCGGAGGGAATCGCTGACAACACTTCTACTTTCAATGGTTTACAGCCAATCAACATTAAGCTTGGGAAGGTCTTCATTGGAACACGGCAGCCTATCAGATGTCCCTCCTACTCCGCGGAGGGGAAGGGAATGGCTGGCAACACTTCTACTTTCAATGGTTTGCAGCCAATGAACATTAAGCTTGTTGTTGGAACACCTCAGCTAATTAAACGTTAATTCTGTTCCGCGCACAGGGAGAGAACACGCCATCCCACATAATATTAAATTTCCTCTAACAATGTGGCACTATCCGTGATAAAAGTGAACAACGCATTATAAGTAAAAATGACTCCGCATTATGTTAAAGTAAGGCCGCAATACGGCGCATTGTTGTTTTCCCTATATGATTTCCACAGCCTACTGAACATTGCTGCAATACCGCGCATTGTTGTTTTGCGGACGTTATTTCCACGGCCTAATGCAACATTCACACTACCTGTGTGTACACCCTACACACTGCTTGTTGCAATACGGCTCATTGTTTTCCCAGCAGGAGTTCCAGAGCCTACGCAACCTTGCCGCAATACCGCGCACCATTGTTCTACGGACGTGATTGCCACGGCCAATGCAACATTCAAACTCCCTGCCTCTGCACCATACAGACTGCTTAAAGTAACTCCACAGTGTTCCTACTATACCCTCTTATACAATTTTTCTCTCCCCCCCACTCCTTTCAACTGAGTCACAAAATGGCTGCCAACACTTCCTAGTTTCAACCATTCACAGTCAATGAGCAGCAAGCTGATGCTCGTAACCCCTCAATCAGATGTCAGAATTCTCAAATATCGATATCTGTAAAATTTGATATTTCTCAAAAACTATTGAACAGATTTACCCCATTTAAACAAAAGCATGCTTTCTGGACCAAGACCTTTCTCCCTGCCAAATTTGGCATAATTCCGTTCAGCAGTTCGACCTATAGCCTTGTCTAAAGTTTCCTATGGAAATTGCATAGAGAAAACACGTTTTGGGACCCCCCTTTTTTCTCAGTCCCCCCTCGATCAATCACCCCCAAACTTTGAAGATAGGAGCTGATCTAAAAAGAGAAACTTTTTGAAACATTTCGTAAAGATTCGTCAAACGACGATATATATATATATATATATATACACACACACCTACACGCACACACACACACACCTTTGTGGTCAGTTACAAGTAGGAGGTACTGTTAGACAACTCTGCCTTTTTATTGAGTACATTTGGGCCCTCAAAAATATTATAATAAATATCTTACTACCCCACACTCTAAAGAGAATGATCTGTTTATAGATTGATCTAGTTCACATGTATCTACACACAAAGGCCTCATCCGAGAGAGAGTTAAAGTTAAGGCAACTCAACACATATATTATCAATATGTTGCCAAGGTTGGAATCCTACGGTTTGAAATCTGAAGGTGTACCTTATTTTGCGTACTTTTGTCTTACGTTTGTGTAAATTGTCAAATTATTAGATAAGATTATAAAGTTGCTTAACTAACTGCATTTGTAATTTGGGATACTAGTCAATACACACACTCAGTTTTCCACTTATTGCCACCAAACTCCTGTGGGGCAGAGCATGGTATCGGGTATGGAAACCCAACCATGAGCAAGTACGCAAGACTTATTAGACAAAACATATCGACAAGCTGCTAGTGTTGCTAACTTTTTTAAATATTTGAATAAAAAAGTGTTGGATATAAATCATAGGAGTATGGCCAACTTCTTGTGGAATATACATATTATATATATATTTCCAAATTATGTTCTATTCGCTCAGGTTTTTAGTATTAGTCTGACAAGAATACAGAGGCCCCTCAAGCAGAATACCCTAATTGATTGTATGAGTGAGTGTGCACGTTTACACACAGACTCCAGTTGGACATTAAAGTATGAACTATGCCAGCAAAAACAGCAAGCTGGAATGAGTCGATATCCTCTACTGTTTACAAAAGGGAAATGAAGAGATGAGGAGGGCTGCATTAGAAGTCTTCCAGGCAGGCTGATTCAACAATAAATTGAGTCATGACTATGACACTAAACTGAACCCTCATTTCAAACCCATAAATAATTCTCCTGTGCACACAAAAGAGCCCAACTGTCTAGAATCAGTGGGATTGGCTGCTTTATCTTCACGGATGCGAACACCCTCCATGAAGCATGCCACCACCGGCAGGAAAAGAGCTTTAGATAGGGATGTATGACGTTACAACGCATGCTTTTACCTCGTATGCCGTTACAATGCAGTTTTTACAAAGCATACCATTACAACGCATAGCGCTTTGGGGTGCTGGATAGTGAATATTTTAATTTACTATTCCAACTCCAGTCCCCGTGGATAGTAGGGAAGGTGTTGGATAGTAAATTAAATCTATTCCCTATCCTAGAGCACCCCCCAGCGCAATGCGTTGTAATGGTTTGCGTTGTAATGGTTGCGTCGTAATGGTAGTGCGTTGTAAAAGTTTTGTTGTAAAGGCTGTTTACCGTAGATAGCTATAAAACTGGGGTAAGAGAGTGGGTGAAAATCCAATTCACAAAATGGGCCTAGACTGAGGTTTTGAACATCAAAACCATTATGCAAGCTATCAAATGTGCAATGTTTGATGTGAAAGGGCTGCTGGACATGTGAAGGAGGGTTTCAGGTCATCAAGGAGCAAGCGGTTATAGAAAAGCTTAGGTTACAGAAAAAGACAGTAACAAAAGGGAGTTCCTCTAGCACACTATATAGCTATGCCTCAAGCTGAAGGCCAGGCCAATTTTAACAACCCAAATATTGTTGAACAAGACATTTGAATAAAAATGGTTGATTATCAATGCAAGTGGCAGGATGACAGTTAATTCAAATTTTAAAAATTTAAATGGCAGTTTTCTGTAACTGGCAAAACATATGTGGAATTATAAATGGAATTAACTATACCCAACAGTTAAATAGAATATTTCATAAAATTGCGACAGATACATCACTGGATTATACAAAATGGAAAACAGTTATACAATTACAAAATTATCAAAGAGGAAAAAGATATTTGGGAAAATACATTTGCAAACTAAAAACAATTGCAAATGCCGGCAACTCAAAATAGAGGAAGTATCATGTTCTTTTCTTGAAGTCGGCTGAGGGTGCTCAGAATGTGTTACCAGTTGTCCAAGAAATCGAATCCTGTCTTCAAGAGAACATTGCTGGTATTTATCTACAAGAGCAAGGAAAGAAAACATGCAAACTTTAATCTTAGTCGAGGTCTGTGACCAAACAAAATTCTCATAAATAAGACATGAATCACCGCTACTATTGTTTCCCTGCATCCATCACTTTGGAGCTAGATCCAAGATTTAAAAATCAGACTTTCAAAAATACAGACTTGATATTTTTCCCAGTATTGACTCGTAAACCAATTTAGAACTTTTTTTTTTACTATATTAGTGTTTAATGAAAACTTTTTATCATATTTCTGCTGATTGACTGAAGGCGTTTAGTATATTCAGAGAAATTTTTCTGGAAGGAAATTAGCAAATACGTGATTGCAAACAAGAAAAAGCATCTCAAAACTAGGGCTTCATTTATACGATCTTTATTTTTTCCTTTCTACAAAGTTGTCCAGTTTTAGTGTTTTTATTTACCAGGCCTTACATCTGCACCAACAATGTGAACTTTGTGAATAAGTGCACACCATAAAGTGGTATTTTTGTCACTGTAGACTAAGATGATAGACTCTGCTGCACTAATGGTCATGCACCCCATCGCAGTATGTCATGCACCCTTTGCCCCAAGGCAATGGCCCCCAGGAGTCTAGCTACACTGGTCACTATGCACCCCGCAGCAGCGACTCCCATATGGCATTCACATAGGGCACGTATCCCCATTTACCGAAACAGCCCTGTCGGTTTTAGATCTATTTACCCACCTGGTGCTCTTTATTTCATTGAGCCAAAGGAAAAACATTCATTTTAACAACTATTAACTAATTGATTTTGTGTGCAATCACAATGAATTCCACCAATGTAAAAAGACCAGGACTATTTCAAAATTTCAGGTGCTAATCTTACTAGCTGACAAATAGCTTATCAGAAGTAGGTACTTGAGAAGGAAAGAATAAGTTTCTTATATTTAGCAACACTCTGTTCAGAAGAGGCTCAATCTAGCTGCAGATTCCTCGCCCTAGGCATCAGACTGGATCCAGAAAATGTTCAGCAGTACCTTGGCGCCATCAGGAAGTGCCATGTTGCTCTGTATCAACGCCACTCCACTCCAAAAATGACGTGTGGGACCTACATAGGTGTCACCCTGAGCCCTCAGATTGAGAGCCCCAAGAGCAAATTGGGTGTGACCAGTGTGAAGATTCCGAGACTTAGAAACTTCTTAACGCCTACAGTCAAACACAGAATGGGGAGGGGGGGGGGGGGGGGTGGGGGGCGGGGTCATAGAGGAATCTGCAGATAGATAGTCTTTACTACAAAGAGCGTTACAGAGGGTAAGTAACTTGTTCATCTGATAAGGACTTCTAGTCTTAGATTTGTCACCTCTTAAAAAAGATACAAACACAGTACCTATTTGGAGGTGGTATGTGGATGCAATCAAACCAGAAAGTCGTGCAGGAACAAGCTGGCAAAATGCCCCTCTTGGTGAACCAAACTGTCCAGACACTAATGCTTCATGAACATATGGAGGGAAGCCATGTAGTCTCCAGGCAGATGTCTAGGACAGGGTCTCTATGTGCTAATGCAGCAGTGATTGCTTTGGCCCCGGTACAATGAGCATGCATTCCTTCCGGAAGATGGTTTTTGGCCAGTGCGTAGCAAGTCATGATCCAGAGGGAGAAGGTCCTCTTCTGCACCTCCCTGCCTTTTTTTGCTCCAGAGAACACCACAAAGTGTGGATCGAACATCTGGTGTTCCCTGGTACGATCAATGTAAAAGCAGAGTGCTCTTTTAGAATCCAAGCGCTAGAGCCTTTCCTCCTCCTTAGATGGGTGTGTGGAGTATAGAGTACTGGCAGGGTGATAGTTTGACTGATGTGGAATGGTGTCATGAACTTTGGTAAAAATGATGCTTCTCTCCGCAGAGCCAGCTTGGATGCGAAGAAGGTAGTGTAAGGTGGATTGACCCAAAGAACATGCCCTCGCTGTGCTGAGAGAACGCGACAAGGGACACAGTCTTAATTGTAAGGATCGTCAAAGGAAGGCTGTAAAGGGCTCGAATGGTGGGTAGATAAGTCAAGACCAGATTGAGGTCCTATTTGAGCATCACAAAGTGAGAAAGGGGAAACGTTTGTTGCAACCATTACAAAAGTTGCATCACAACTGGTGCCTTTAAGCATAGAGAATTGATCTGGCAACCATAACAGGACCAAAAGGGTAGATAGATAACCCTTAACTGTCCCCAATGCAAACCCTTGCTAGGCAAGAGACAAAACAAACAACAGAATGCCAGATAACTTGACTTAGAGGGAATTAATCTGCTGTGTGTTGCACCAGGGATGCCTGGCTGTCAATATGACAACAACAACCGGAGGAAGTTCAAAGGTGTTCCGCTGCCGCCACTCAATCTCCAAGCATGAAAAAGAAAACTACGAAGACCCGGGTGGAAACCCTGCCCTGTTGCTGCGACAGCAGGTCCTCCTGGAGGGGGAAGCCTGATTGGAGGACAGATGCTGAAGCCCAGTATTTCTGGATACCATAATCTGTGTGCCCAATCTGGATCCACAGGATAACCTTGGCCCAAGTTGCCCTGATCTACTTGAGAACTCAGGTGGGGGTGCTATCAGCGGAAAGGCATACAGGAGTCCTGAATTCCACTCTAGGAAAAACATGTCTCAGAGCAAGATATGTTTTGGAAACTCCATTGTGCAGAAGCGATGACATTGCACATTCTCAGCAGTGAGAAGCAGATCAAGCCAAGGTTCTCCCCATGCTCTGACGAGACCTCGCACCACCTCCGGATGAAACTGCTACTTGTGATCTGCCAGGGGTCAAGGTGTGAGTTAGTCTGCCATGGCATTCAAAAAGCCTGCCAGGTGGTTCACCACCAGAAAGATCCCTTGGTGGTCCAGTAATGTTCAGAGGCGCAAGCTTCAAGGGACATGGTCAGTGATCCCACTCTGTCCACCCTGTGATGTGGTGGCGGTGGCGGTGGTGGTGGTGGTGGTGTTGTCAGTCAGCACCTGTACTAGCCTCCCCTTGTTGGATGGATGGAAGGAAGGTTTTGATGCCAAACAGATGGTCCTCATCTCCAGGAGGTTCATATGGAGCCAGGACTGCTCTTCACCTCCTGAATGGCCACCCCAGCCCAAAAGTGATGTTTCGGTCACCACTGTCAGCTCTGGGTGGGAAGGGAAAGAGGCCTGCAGCTGACCCAACTGTGGTGCAGTAACAACCACTGTTGGTCTTTAGCAGTCTCTTCTGAAATATGAACATGATCAGAGAGGTCCCCTTGATGTTGGGCCCTCTGAGACTTCAGGTCCTATAGAAGAGCCCACATATGCCACCAGGAGTACTTTGCCAGCAGGATGCAAGAGGCCATCAGTCCCAGCATCTTCAGAGACAACCTCACTAAAATCAAGGACAGAGGCTGAGAGATCAGAATGAAATGTTCTCGACTCTCTTTCCCTGGGTAAAGAGACAAAACTGAACCGTGTCCAGAATGGCTTTGAAAAAGGGGAACATCTGAAAAAGAGTCAGGTGTGCCGCCAGCACAATGATACTTAACCCCATAGATGACAGAAGGCTTGCTGTAGTCTGGAAGTAGCCTGGGGTGAGCCCGCCTTCAACAGCCAGTCGTCGAGGTAGGGAAGACTGGCACCACTGACATCCGTTGGTGTGCTGCTGCCACTGCCACTACTTTTGAGAACACCCTAGGATTGCTAGTGAAACCAAAAGGGAATACAGCAAACTGGAAATGCTCCTGTCCCACCACTTACCAGAGAAAGCGCAAATGGGCAAACAGCAGGACAGTAATATGAAACTAGATGTCTTGCAGGTCCAGAGACATCATCCAGTCTCTAGGGTCGAAGGCAGGCAAGACCTGGGCCAGGGGGAGCATATTTAACTTTTCCTTTTGGAGGAAGGTGTTGAGATGGCGTAGTTCTAATATGTCAGCAGCCTATGTCCTTCTTGAGCACCAGAAGGTAGTGGAAGTGCCTAACAAAAAAAGGATTGTGTCCTCATGTAATAAAACTGGTGCTATGTAAAGCACTCTGATATCCGATTCGGTTCAAGTTTGCGCTATATAAAACTCTGTATAAATAAATAAATAAATAAATAAATAAATACTATCACCTCCTACTTCTGGCACTCTCTCAACAGCCCTTTTGGACAAAAGGGCTGGTGCTTCATGCCACAAAATGGAGAGATGGCCCTTTTTCAGTCACTGGGTAGATAGCAGAAGGTGCAGTGGGGTAGAAAGAAAGGTTAAGGCGTAGGACCCACCTGTCTGATGTGGCCAGCCAACCCAGTAATAATCAGTGGAATCTGCTTCCCACCGGGTGACTGTGTTCCTGTAAGGGCATGCTAAATAGGTTAGACAGATGGGACTGCAGGGGGATGGGTAGACTGTGTCCCTGTGACCTGGGGTGCTGGGCACCACCACCTTGACAGCGAACCTGCTGGGCTCCCAGTGGAGGCTGGTGGTTCAGGGCACCTCCACCAAAGCTAAAAAGCAGTGGATAAACTGGTATGGTTGGTGCAGTGGGGCCGAAAGGCCCAGAGTGTGCGTGGTAGTCCTATTCCTTTCAAAATGCTCTTTAGCAGAATCAGCCTTGTCGACAAACAGGCGAGTTTCGTCAAAGGGCATGTCCATCTGGGAGAACTGGGCATCACCTGAGAATCCAGTAGATCACAGATAGCCATAGTGGCAAATGGTAACACTGGTGCCTAGGGACCTCCCGATCCAGACTGGTGCAGGAAAACATATTTTTTTCCAAACATCTCTGCTTCCTTAGGTTTCCTGTTAGGGGGAGTGGTAGAGACAGTGTTTAGGTTAGAGCTGCTTGTGGAGGCTTACACCACTAGACCTTCAGGGGAAAGGTGCCGCGAGAGAAAAGAAGGGTCGCCTGTAGCGGTTCAATGGCGCATGGATTTCTATCTGTTGATGGACTGGAGGGCCAAACAGGGTTTGGTCCATGGTCTCAACAAAGTATCTGTCAGAGCCGCATTAAATGGTAGGAGAGACTCAGAAGATGTTTGCCCCAATTGGAGAACTTCTGTTAAAACATTGGTATTACCCTCCAAGGCGGGAACTGGAGGTCAAGTATTTCAGCTCCCCAATGAAAAATTATGGCATAGGAAGTGGATTCCTCTGTGGCCAGGCCATTGGTGAGAGCAGGTAAATTTCTGGGGATTTATTTAGATCACTAGGCTGTAGGAAATCATTGTACAAATTATCATCCTGGTAGGGTTTAGCGAGCTCATCATCCGGTCATAGGCATGGTCAGAGTCTGTACCAAAAAGGGAATGTAATGTGTGTGTTCTCCTGGACGAGGCGGTAATTTAGGGGTAAGAGTCGTACCTCGGTTGGTATTGGGTGCGACTTTGCATGAGGTCAGACTGGTGTCGATTTGGTGTTGGAGAGAGCTATCTGGAGCACCTCCTCTGGCGTCTATGGAGTAGGCATCGGTGTCAAAGTCCCTGGGGCCAGCGCACGTGTATCTAGGGATGATCCTAACCTAGAAATGTTTTGTGGAGGATGTGCAGTAGACTGCACTTGCACTTTCACTGGATCAGGTTTTATACCCCCATCAGAAAAGGCATGGGCAAAGAATTCCAAGCTTTTCTTGTGGAATTCACATTTGTCAGCATTCAGCGTTAAGCCTGCATCTTTCAGAAAATGACATACTTGCATGAGAGCCTAGTCATGCTCTTTCTGTGTGGCTCCAAAAGCCAATATGTCATCACTATAGTTAAATGCATTTACTACAGGCTGTATGACAAGTCAAATAACGTCATGGAAAAGTTCTGTACCAGAGGATACACCAATACTTAATCGCTTATAGCGAAACAGACCAACAAGCGTAGAAAAGGTTGTAACATACTAAGATTTTTCTTCAAGTTCCGATTGGAGATATCCTATATTTAGGTCAAGTCGAGAGAAGAAATTTGCACCATTCAATTGAGTTATCATTTCAGCAATGTGTTGGCTCAGGATGTCTATCTCGCTTAATTGCCTTGTTTGACATGATGCATGTCAGCCAATTTGCATACAGAGTCGTCACTGTCTCTTTTAGGCACTACTACAATGGGAGAAACCCATGGTTTTGGAACAATGGGAGCGTTAAATGCGTTTGTTTAAGCAACAAATGAAGTTTCTTTTCAACAGCTTCTTGCAAGTGAAACACAATCCGGATGTGCCTTTGAGCAATAGGAAGAACATCCTCATTTATATGGATGCTTACTTTCATTGTTTTGAGTTTTACTAACCATGAAATAATTGAAGGAAGGAAAATGCTACTTAACACAGTATGCATCTGTTCTTGCTATGTAGAGCTGAAGAATGTAATGCTGTGCATAAATCGCAATCTAGTGTTGGGCCCGGATGTTTGCACTTTGTTTTTGTTTGAAGAAGTCTTTCCAGTCACGAGGTAGGCGACGCCTCCTTTCAGTGAGAATGCGTATGGGCATCGACTCATCCTTAGATTGTTTTGTCTTAAGAGGGTGATAATGGAGTTATTAAGAGTAGTAAAGAGAAATGTCCATGTATATTGTATCTAATTAAAATAGTAGTGCAACAGGTATAGGTTCCCGGGGAGGCGAAGGGGCAAATGAGACTCTACAGCTCTACATGCCAACAACAGATACATACTGTGGTAAGTAGCATTTTCCGTTTGAGGCATGTGAGCTGTAGATCACATGCTATGCATAAACTATATAGCAGTTATTTCCCAAAGCGGTGGCTAACCTGTAGCAGTTGCAGCTGTCTGAAGTAGTGTACGTAAAACTGCCTTGGCCCACACTAGCTTGTTGTCTAGCTAACAGATCTATGCAATAGTGTTTTGTAAAGGTGTGTGGTGTAGACCATGTTGCAGCTTTGCAGATGCCATCTATGGGTACATTTCCTAAAAATGCCATAGAGGCTCCTAGTTTGCGAGTGGAATGCGATCTAGGGGGAATTGTTAATGTGCGTTTAGCTTTAATGCAGCATATTTGAATGCACTTAACTATCCACCTTGCAGTACCTGATTTTGATATTGGATTACCTTTATGTGGTGGAGCAAAAGCAACCAAAAAGTTTCTTTGTTTTCCTGAAAGGTTTTGTTCTTTCAATGTAGTATAGTAAAGCTCTTCTTACGTCTAATGTGTGAAGAGACCGTTTTGCCACCGAATCTGGTTGAGGGAAGAACACAGGCAACTCAATCATATTGGTTGATATGAAAAGCAGAAGTGACTTTAGGTAAACATTTGGGGTTGGTCCTAAGAACCACTTTGTTTTGGTGTATTTGCAAAAAAGGCTCTTGTATGGTTAGTGCCTGAAGCTCACCCACTCTTCTCAGAGATGTGATACCTATGAGAAAGGCTATGTTTCAAGTGAGAAAATGTAGATCACAATCGTGCAATGGCTCAAAAGGTGGACTAATGAGTCTAGTAAGAACAATGTTGAGAATCCACACTAGAGCAGGCTGAAGTATGGGGGGAATGATTCTTTTAAGTCCTTCCATAAATGGTTAGTAGTAGGTACTCTAAAAAGAGTACAAATGTTGTCTGTTTTGCAGATATGCAGCTATTGCAGCAAGATGTAAGCGCATGGATGTGTACGCTAAATTGGAACGCTGTAGGTGTAATAGATAACAAATGATGTTTTGGATTGAAACATCAAGCTGATTGATTTGATTGTTGTTAGAGTAAATAACAAACCGCTTCCACTTTGCTTCATAGCATGCTCTTGTGGTAGGGCGCCTAGCTTCCTTGATAATATTCATGCAGTCTGGTGGAAGATTAAGATAGCCAACCTCTAAGACTTCAGGCGCCAGATTGCAAGGTTGAGATGACTGGGATCTGGATGTCTTATTTCTCCATGGCTCTGAGTAAGAAGATTGAGAGTGATATGTAGTTTTTGGTGAGGAACTACGGATAGTTCCAACAGGGTTGTGAACCAGGGTTGACGGGCCCATGTGGGAGCAATTAGGATAAGTGTCAGAGACTGCTATCTGAGCTTCCAAACCACTAATGGAATGAGTAGGAGAGGCAGAAAGGCGTAAGCAGATATCTCTGACCAGTTCATCCATAGTGCATTGCCTTTGGACATTGGGTGTGGATACCTGGATGTGAAGTTTGGGCATTTTGCGTTTAGGTGGGCGGCGAACAGATCTATCTCTGGATAGCCCCATATTTGAAATAATTGGAGGAGAACCTGAGGGTGGAGTTACCATTCGTGAATCTGTGGTCATTGACGACTTAGCAGATCTGCAATTTGGTTGTTTATTCCTAGGTGTTCTGCAAGGATATTTATTTTGTGCGGTATGGTCCATCTCCAGATGCTCTGGGCTAGCTGGGAGAGCTGGAGAGAGTGCATCCCTCCCCTGTTTTTTATGTAGTACATTGCTGTCATGTTGTCTGTACAAATTAGGACAGCTTTTACTACTGGATGAAGTTATAATGCATTCAATGCTAGAAAAAATGCTAGTAGTTCTAGATGGCTTATGTGGAGTTCTTTTTGTTGCAGAGACCACATGCCCTGAATGGTATGTTTCTGAAGATGAGCTCCTCGACCAGTGTGCGATGCGTCTGCTGTTAGCACTATTTGTGGAACAGAGTCGAGGAATGGCCATCCCTTGGAACGGTTTTATATGTTCCACCACTGCAGAGAGCAATGAGTGCAGCCATCCACCAACACTAGATCCGATAACTGACCTGGAGCCTGATTCGACTGACGTGCTAGTAAGGGACGTATTTGGAGTCTTGTGTAAGGAACGATTAAAATGCAAGACACCATCGTTCCTAGCAATTGCATGACCACTCGAGCTGGTAATGAGTGTTGGGGCTAAACCTGCCAAAGATAGATTTGGTGAGGTTTACGGTGAGCCCAAGGTGGTGAAGCAGTTGCACTGTATTTTGAGTGTGGTGTAGGCAGCTTTGCTGCAAGTTAGCTTTTATTAGCCAATCGTCTAGGTAAGAGAAGACGTGAATGTGCTGTCTTAGATGAGCTGCAACTACTGCTAGGCATTTGGTGAAGACCCTTGGTGCTGTAGTTACTCCGAATGGGAGAACTTTGAATTGATAATGTTGGCCGTCCACCACAATCCTGAGATATTTTCGGTAAGCAAGGTGAATGGGAACATGGAAGTAGGCATCTTTAAGTCCAGAGTGGACAGAAATTCGCCTTGCTGAATGAGTGGGAGCACCTGTTTGAGTGACATTGTGAAAGTGGTCCGACTGAATGTACAGATTTAGTTCTCTGAGGTCTAGTATAGGTCTGAGAGAGCCGTCTTTTTTTGGGATTTAAAAAAGTACAGGGAGTATAACCCGGTCCCTTGGTATTGTAATGGGTCTGGTTCTATAGAGTGTTTTTCCAAGATCGAGAGAACCTCTTGCTTTAGAAGGATAAGATGCTCTGGTTGACATTGCATGTGATGTTGGGAGAATATTTGGGGGAGGTTCTTTAAGCTTCTGGCAGTAACCATATTAGGATAATTTGTAGTACCCACTTTTCTGAGGTGATTGAATTCCAGACAAGAAGGAATTGAGAGAGACGTCCCCAGACAGGGGTGGAATGATTGGGGGATAGCGGAAGGAAGTCACTGATTGTTTGTAGGAAGAAGTGTGTGAGGAGTTACCTCTGCTTCTTCCCTTACCATTATTTCCTCTAAAACCTCCTCTGAGATAACCTCTTGAAGAGGGGGATTGGTTGTTGCCCTTTTAGGAGGAGGAGGGATTTTCAGTGGATATGGTTTTGGAACCACATCTGTAAAAGGAGCGGTGAAAGGAACCCCCTAGTGGCCAGTAATTGTAAAGCCCCCATGGACTTTGCGACCTCAGTGTCCTTCTTCATCTTTTCTAGCGAGGTATCAACAGCAAGGCCAAAGAGATGCTCTTGTCAAATGGTTGGTTAAGGATGGAGGTTTGCACCTCTGGCTTGAAGCTGGATATTCTCAACCAAGCATGCCTGCATAAGAGTACACTGGTGTTCACTGCACGAGCTGCTGTGTCTGCTGCATCTAGGGAACACCTGATGTATGTATTGGTGATAAGTTTACCTTCTTTGATAAGGTCATTAGCCTTAGATTTGTGTTCATCAGGTAAATGTATGAGCTTTTCTAACTCATCGTAATGAGCCCTATCATAACGAGCCAACAGAGCTTGAGAATTAGCAATGCGCCCGTGGTTTGCTGCCTGTGAAGCTACTCTTTTGCCGGAGGCATCAATAAGCTTAGACTCCTTATCAGGAGGAGGAGCCTCACCTGTGGTTTGTGAGTTAGACTCTCTTGTAGTCTCCAAATCTCGCAAGAGAGCTAAGTGCAGCTGGCCTCTAATGTAAACAGGGTCGGGGTGCGGGTTTATATTATTTTTCCACCCTAAGTGTAATTATTCTGGCCCTTACTTCAGTCTTTAAATACTTCATCCCTGTGTTTTAGCATGCCTTTGAGCATTGGTATGGTATAAGTAACTCTTTGGGAAGAAGTAAGTGTTTCAAAGAGGAAATCCTCTTCTAAAGGCTCTTTATGGAGCTCCACTCCATGATATTTAGCGGCCCAATTAAGGAGCTCAATGTGCCCAATGTTGTTGTCAGGTGAAGAGGGTGTGGAGGGATAAAAATCAGGGTCATTGTCTATGTTTGGGTCAGTATCATAATCACCCCAATGGTCAGTGTCCTGTGGCCTATCCGGATCCTCATCCTCATCCCCTTCATCCTGTGGGTCAGGTGAAAGTGGTGGTCAATTTGGTGTGATGAGAAAATTGGGATGAGTGGGAGAAAGAGGTGGAATATAAGGGGGAGAAGGGTTAGTACCCACACACTTCCTTTTAAGAGGACTGTGGTAGTCCTCAGGTAAGTGTATCTTCTGAGTGGCATGAATCTGTCCTGTTTCAGGGTTGATCATGAGTTTTTTCTGCTTCGGTTCCGAAGGCGGGGCATCGGGCTGAGGTTCTTTAGACGGACTGTCTTTCTCCTTAGCTGCTGGTTTCGGCTCAGAGCCTTTGGGTGTCGAAGGTGGAATCTTCTGCAACGGTGGTATTGTGACCAACACAGGTTAAGACTTGGGTTTCGGCGCCGAAGGTGTTGGTTCGGCGCCGGAGTGGGTTTGGTTCGAGCCAGAGTCGGAAGGCTTCTCTTTTTGTTTCGGAGCAGGGCCTGAGGGCAGGGCGTCGGAACCTTTTTGTCGGTGCCAACCTTGTCCCGAAGGCAGAGGAGGGACCGGAGCCTTTGTCTTTGGTATTTGAGGGGGCAAAGGGGTATCCTTACTCACAGTAGGCTGGCTCGGCGAAACCTGCTCCTCTTCTTCCATGTCGGAGTCGGCTTCAGACACGGAGATATGTTGTTCTTCTTCCTCTGCTCCTTGGGCTTGATGTTCTATGTCATAATCTTCGCCGAAGAGGTCAGTGTGGAGCCGCTCTGGTGTTGCATTTCATGGCATGACACCCAGGACAGACCTTAAAGGGATTCCGTTGCATCGACTGCTAGCGCGGTCGGCGTGGGTAGGCCCGCCACGAGTTTCCCAAACTAAGGTTTTCCGAGGTGAGACAATACGCGTCGGATGGGGGACCGCGATCGATAGCAATATCGTCAAGGGTAGAGAAATTGCGCTTCGAAGGGTCCGAAACTGCGCTGAACCAGAGCGCAGCAATACACATCCGAACCCGATGGCAGAAAAAAAACAATCTAAGGATGGAGTTGAGGCCCATGCGCACTATCACCGAAAGGAGGAGTCACCTACCTCGTGTCTGGAAAGACTTCTTCAAACAAAAACAAAGTGCAAACATCCGGAACCAACACTAGATGGCGATCTATGCATAGCATGTGATCTACAGCTTACATGCCTCGAACATTGACTTGCACTTTCATGATGAGCATTCACATTGTAGTTCACTGACATCAGTCCGATATCAGCAGCTGTATTGAAACTCAGTAAACATGTACTTGAAGCGGTTCCTTGAAGTACACAATTGGGTTCTTGTACCACAGTGCTCTTCGGTTTCATCATGACTACAAACTAACCTTGACTTTTTAAGGGCATTGGGTCAGCCTATGTGTATACTTTAGTCCTGGACTTCGTAAAATGTGATAACGTAGATAATTCTTGATACTTCTCCTCAGGCATGATATTTATCGATGCACTTATGTCAATTATGAATAGTATTGAACACCCTTTTATCTTTGGAGTGATCTTTGGACCATGTTTGAATGTTTTGGTGCTTTTTCATGTCGATTTTACTTCACTTTGAGTTTTTCCTCCCATTTGATTAGTACCACATGTGCTTGCCTTTCTGGAGCAAACATTCATATTGCATAAATGTAATTGTCACGTTCACTTGAAACTGATACTGAGGAACTCTTTGTCCATGAATTAGATGACAATCGACTTTGTTTGGTGTTGTTTTACCCCAGTTGATGCGATCGCTTGACTTGTGGGAGCTTATCAAACGTTGCTGAGGTATTGTTTGGTCAGCCATTTTGTCTTCAAGCTGTGATGCACTTACATTTCTCTTCGCCTTGCAAGTCATCACAAACTGGTTCACTTTACTACACACAATGCCGATCTGTCCAATGGTGGGACATTGATCTTTGTGTGGAAACAACAGTCCACATAGGTAACACAGTTTCTTCTTCTTTGGAGACATCGTCTTGTGTTCTTTGGCCTCATACTTTGGCATATTTTTCAAGCTCATTACTGATGCACTTTCAGTGCCTGCAGCCTCCATGACAGTCACTTGACGATCAGCACGCTGTTCACATGAACAGCCTTGAGGACTTGTTCTAAGCTAAGAGCTTCCTTCAGCATTTGTCTCCGAAAGGAATCTGAAAGACATCCATCAATTACTCTCAAGCGGGTAGCTTCCTCATCATTACATTAATTGAATTGACAGTGCTATACCAGACATCCAGTTTCTCAACATACTCATCAATGATTTCACCTATTTTCTGGCGCTCTTGACTGAATATATATATCCTTGATAATCCACATTTGGCACTGGATTAAACATGACATTCAAGGCTGTTTTGATTTGATTGTATGCCACTTCACTTTCTTGTGGCTTCCTTCACCAGCCATGTTCCTTAGATACTTTATAATCTTATATTTTTTATTTATTGCATCTATGAAATATTCAAACGTCTCTATCCAGGCAGTCCATCTACTGCCAACATTGTGGTTTTTGGCAGTATCAAATGCTGGTGGCGGTTTTAAGAAAGCGGCAGCTGAATATACATTTGTGAACAGTAGTGGTCTCTCAGGTGCTTCATGTGGAACTCGATAAGGCAGAGCTTCTTTAGCGCCTTGTGGCGTGCTAGCTTCGGAATCAGCCTTAAGGACCTTCGGAGCTTGGATCTTGCCATGACTATCCATTGTAACTCTCTCTTTGATGGCAGTCCAAGGAGTTGTTCTGAACCCTATCCGGCAGCTTTAGTGCTGGGCCACTTCGTTCAAGGACAACTCTGCTAGCACAACCGGACTCTCTTTCTCGGGCCGCTCTGCTAGGCTAGGATTACGGTCTACTCTCTTTAGCCACTTTGGTAAGTAGACATCTCTTGTACAAGACTAGTCCATGAAAGTGCATAACGTTATTATTTTTGGTCGGCTTTACGCTTAAATGTTTCGTTATAAACACCTGGTTAATCTCTGCTTCATTGCACATGAATTTCAGTTTAACTTGTACTGAACTAATGCTGTGCATGGCTTTCATAACCTGGTTGTATCGCCTTTAGTGTTCTTGCTCCGTATAGCGTATGGCTTTCATTTGCGTAATGACGCAGTACCTTTTATTTACGCCCATTTCATTCAGTTCCTGGCCACCGACAAGCGTTTTTACACAGGCTGGCGTGTGCTGAGACTCCACCGGTGCTAGCGCCGATTCTGCCCTTCGACTGGAGCACACGTGGCAAACACAAGCAGTTTGCTGGACCACAGCAAACTCTCTGTAAGATCGCTTTCAGAGTACTGGCTACGTGTCCCTTGTCTTGTCGTCTTTTGTAGTGTCCTAGCAGCCCAGGTACTTCTCAATAACCACACCTCACACGGAGAGTAGTTTTACACATCGTTATTCCGTGATGTGTATGTCAGAACTCAACATTCAAAGCCTGCCTTTCAATTCATCCCTCCAACGCTTAAGTCACAGACCTACGGTGTACAGTGGGATCCAAAAGAGTTCCAGTGTTCTTATAGTTTACAAGACACTACACCATCCAGCATTCCATTTTTGGAAAGGTAATGATGAATCCTCATTACTGGTGAAGTTGAATTTGACATTACTGTTTTCGAAATGCCACTTTTAGAAAGTGGACATTTCTCTGCACTTATTGCTCTGTATGCCTTGCAGTCTGTCTTGAGGAAGTTGACAGCTGCACTTTGCGCATTCTCTTACTACTAGGCGAGGGCAGGATACACCTTAGCGTGTGTAGACCACCCAGCCTAGATCACACTGGTCCTGAAGAAAACCTCTACAATCACACGAAGGTTGAAACATGTAGACCTACTTTTTTTTTTTTTTAACTCTTCACGTCTTTTTTTGACACCACAGCCTACCTAACCAGGCAAAGGTGCCACATGTAAATATAATTGTATATATATTTTTATTGGTTGTCCAACCACTCCAGAATAAAGTCTTCGAGTGGGTAGTGTTGAGACAACTTTTTAACCACACTTCCCTAGTAATATCACATATAAACAAAAATAACCAGCTCCACTGTAATCAGGTGTCGCAGCACACCTGGATGGCATTCGGCTATCCGGGTGGGACCCCGATGATGAAGCATGTCACCAACTAGGTTGGTGAGTGAGGGGTCTTCTAAGGACAAAGGATTGTCCCAGATCGGGTTGCAGGGCTTGCACCTCAATACCGTACTAACTATACACGTGTCTGTCAACTTAACAGATTTGATTGTGAACTCCTAGAAGGTGTTCTGCAAGCAGATATATTGTTTATGGAATGGCCCATCTCCAAATATTTTGTGCGAGCTGTGACAGCTGCAGGGAATGCGTGCCTCCTTGTTTTTGTGCATTTCAAAGGACTTTAGTTCTAGGAAAATTACCAGCAACTCATGGTGATTGATGTGAAGCACCTTTTGTTGATTGGTCCATCTTCACTGAGTTGTGTGGTGGAGCAGAGGTGCTCCCCATCCTGTCAGGGATGTGTCCCTTGTCAGTACTATCTGTGGAACTGGCTCCAGGAATGGCCGCCCTCTGGACAAGTTTTTGGTGTTCCACCACTGCAGAGAGCGATGTGTGCGGCTGTCTCCCAACACCAGGTCTGTTATTTGTCCTTGTGCCTGATTCCACTGATGTGCTAGACATTCCTGCAATGGGCGCATTTGCAGTCTTGCATATGGTACAATACAAATGCAAGATGCCATCATGCCTATTAGTTGCATGAACACTCTGGCTGGGAGAGAGTGTTGGTTCTGAAACTTTGTGACTAAGGCTTGAATGCTTTGTATCCTGGCTGGACTGGGATAAGCTAGAGCTGTATTGGTGTTTATGGTAGCCACTAGATATTGATGTACATGAGAGGGCTGGAGATGTGACTTGGTGTAGTTGATTGTAAACCCCAAGTGGTGCAGTGTCTGAATTGTTTGCGATGTGTGTTGGACACACTGATTGAATGACTTGGCTTTTATGAGCCAATCGTCTAAGTACGGGAAGACATGGATATGTTCTCTTCTGAGATGTGCTGCTACTACTGCTAGGCACTTTGTAAACACTTGTGGTGCAGTTGTGACCCCGAATGGAAGGACTTTGAACTGATAGTGTTGTCCTTGTAGTACGAATCTGAGATACTTCCTGTGAGAAGGATGTATGGGAATGTGGAAGAGGCGTCCTTGAGGTCTAGTGTGGTTAGGAAATCGCCTTGTTGCAACGATGGGAGCACTTCTTGTAAAGTGATCATGTGAAAAGTATCTGATTGTATATACAGATTGAGAGGCCTTAGGTCTAGAATTGGTCTTAGTGTTCCATCCTTTTTGGGTATAAGGAAATAGAGTGAGTAAACCCCTGTTCCCTGATGTTTTAACGGAACTAGTTTTATTGCATCTTTTTGCAGCAATGAGAGAACTTCTTGTTGAAGCAGCGTTAGATGTTCTGTGGACATTGGGCGCTGTCTGGGTGGTATATGTGGAGGGGTAGCTGTAAGCTCTAGGCAGTAACCATATTGGATAATTTGTCTTACCCAGTTGTCTGTTGTGATGGCATTCCAGACAGGTAGGAATTGTGTTAATCTCCCCCCACAGGAGTGGTATGCTGTTGGGGGAGCTGAAGGAAATCACTGTTTAGTGGTGGAAGAGGATCGATTGTTATTACCTCGACCTCTTCCTTTATTGTTATTCCCTCTGTAACCTCATCTAAAATATCCTCTATTGGAGGATGTTTGTGTATTGTTTTTAAAAGAAGTTGAATTGTCTGCTCCAGTTTGTTTGGAGCCTCCTCTATAAAGGGAGCGACAAAAGGAGCCTTTTGGTTGAGTGGACTGCAAAGCTCCCATAGATTTTGCAGTATCAGTATCTTTTTTCATTTTCTCAAGTGCTTCGTCCACCTCTAGACCAAACAATTGTTGTTGGTTGAATGGTTGATTTAAGATGGTTATTTTCACCTCTTGCTTAAACCCTGAAATGCGTAGCCATGCATGTCTTCTAAGGAGGACGCTAGTGTTTATTGCTCTAGATGCAGTGTCTGTTACATCAAGAGAGCACTTGATTGAGGCGTTTGAAATAAGTTTACCCTCTTGTATAAGGTCATTTGCCTGTGCCTTACATTGGTCAGGTAGATGTTGTAAAAGGGTTTCTAACTGGTCATAATGAGCCCTGTCGTATCTTGCGAGGAGGGCTTGTGTGTTATCTATACGCCATGTGTTGCTAGCTTGTGCAGCTATCCTTTCGCCTGAAGCATCTATTATTTTTGATTCCCTATCAGGAGGTCGTGTCTGATGTCTGTGAATTTGCTCTTTTTCTAGCGTTTGATACGACTAGGGAATCTAAGGGTAGCTGACCTTTAATGTAGCAGGACCCGCAGGAGCGGACCTGTATTTTTTCTCTATTCTTGGGTTTATGATCCTAGCTCGTACAGGATCTTTAAACACTTCTGGGGCATGCTTAATAACCCCTTTAATCATGGGTAATATTTGAACAGTTTTTTGTGATTGCTCAAAAGTGTCTAGCAAAAAATCTTCCTCTACTTCTTCTGAGTGCATTGTTAAATTATGATAGATGGCAGCCCTATTAATTAGATGTCCAAACCCAATATTATCTTCATGTGGAGATGGTTTGGATGGATATGTATGTGGGTCAGGGATATCTGGTACATCTTGTGGGTTTGGATGTTCTCAGTCTGGTATATCAGTTGGGTATGGAAAGGGCTCATCTGGGTCTCCTCCATCCCCTATTTTATACTCATCTTCATTCTGAGGAGGTGTTTGTGGAGGTGAAGATTGAGGTGGAGAATTTTGTAGTGAATGAGCAGGTGAAATTTGAGGTGAGGTGTTAAAAGGAATAGAAGGTGAAGGAGGAAGTACAGGAGAAGAAGGGTGCATAGGTGATGTGGCAGAATCCTTCTTGACAGGCACTGGAGTTGAAGGTGCTGGATCTATCTTCCTCTTCTTATGTGGCATAGTGGAAACATGTCCTGTTTCTGGATCTAGGTATATCCTTTTTTGCAAAGGATCAGGTCTAAAAAGCTCTTCTTCTTGAGAAATTGCTTTTGGCACCGATTTTCTTTGCTCCGGGCCTGGTTTCTGCTCGTCTTTAGCCTTGGGAGGTGTTGTATAGTCCTTTGGCGTACTTTTCGGCACCGAAGGTATTGTTTTCGGAGTTGAGGTCTGGTTCGAGGGCTTGGAGGCATCGGAAGCAGGCTTTGTAGGTTTCGGAACTGAAGATTTTGGGGTGGAAGCAGGCTTTATTGGTTTCGGTGCCGTCTGGTCTTTAGGAGTCAACAGTTTCTGAGTCTTTTTCAGAACCGGGACTTCTTTCGGTTTCGGTGCCGAGGGAGCTGCTGGTATCGGCACGTGCGGTTTGCTCGGAATGGAGCTGCCGGAAGGCTTTAATATTTTCTTCGGAGCCTGGCTCGATGGCGGGGCTTTCGAAGCAATGTCTTGGTCTCGACTGGGCCCCGAAGGTGGAGTTTTGACCTTAGCCTTTGGTTTAGTGGTTGGGGTAGGGGTAGAAGTACTCACGCGTTGACCTGATGGTATGGAGTCATCGGAGTTGTCTGCCTCAGATACAATCTGGAGATGATTGGAACTTCCTCGGGGACACATGGTTCTTCATGGAAGATATCCACCGGTTCCGGAGCTGATCTCTGCATGTCGCATCGACGGGCCCTCCGATCTTGAATGGTCTTGGAGCGAAAGGACGCACAAGCTGTGCAGCTCGACTCGTCGTCTTCGGGTGATAAACACAGGTTACACACTTCGTGATGGTCGCTGTGTGGAAATTTTGATCCACACTCTGGGCATCTTTTGAACGGCGTCCTTTCCATGAGATGTAGGTCTCATCACGTGGATAGGCCCCACCACGTGGGTAGGCCCAACGGCCCGCGTCAACAACCGGAATCGAAGTGATGAAGTCGAGTCTATGTATATTGATGTTAAAGTTTGTTATTAGAAAGTTTTTCGCGTCTAAGTCTTCGAAAAGTAGATTTTCGAACTGGAGCAGAAAAGTTGCATCCGAACCCAGTTGCGAAAAAAAAAACAATCTAAGGACGGAGCCGATGCCCATGCGCACTATCGTCCAAGGAAGGAGTCACCTATCTCGGGACTACAAAGACTTCTTCAAGACGACAACAACATGCAATCATCCGAGCCCAACACCAGGTGGTGATCTAATGCAAAGTGTAGAATCTGCAGCTCATATGCCTCAAACACATTTTTTCCATCTGTATTTATCTGCAAAAATCCATTTAAATTGAAAACTGGGAGCTTTATTTATGAATTACAAGCAGATGCAGTATTTAAGGTGCTGAAGACTGAGGAAATACTTTTAGCGAGATGGACGGAATTGCCACCTAGACTCATTTTCCTGAGGCAAGTTAGTGGTGACGAACTGGGACAAGTGAACACCCCTTACCTTGAGTGCATGGAAATAACAAGTACGTGAGGTGCCCTGGTGGCATCAAATAATGATGGAGGAATTTGGAAGGTCCTGATTTTTCTTATGCTAGGTCTGAGACCACAGGACATTTCTGACTCAACTCTTTTCAGATGATCCCACAGGACTGAGATAGTTCACACACACACACACACACACACACTGCACCCTTGTTAGTGTGCGTTTACCATGCACAGACCACGTTACTAGCTGTGCCATCCTCCTCCCATGATACTGAAGTGCTTGCTGAGGACCCCCCTTGTCTCCGGACATCAGCTCCAGATGAGGTAGGCCTGCTACTGTCAGCAGAACCATTTAAGATAAAGTTGAAGCCAGGTGCACAATTACCCGTGTAAAACAGTATCCACTGTCCAAAGAATCAAAAGAAGATATTAGAAGGACAATACGACGACTGAAGGACCAGGGAGTCCTGTATTCTGTCCATAACCATGTAACACTGCAATTTATACTGTGAAAAAAGCTACAGGTAATACTTGGAGGATGGTACAGGATTTTTACCTCCTTAATGCAATGTATTAGCAGAGTACATCATAGTGCCAGACCCTTCTGTGATATTGACATGCCAATGTTTTTTTGTGGTTGATCTAAAGAATGTAAAAAAAATTACAGCTTGTGCAGGAGGAAGTGCTGTATTTGGGCCAAGTGGTTTCCACAGAAGGCAAAAAGATAGCAGGGTCCAGAATACAAATTATATGTGATCAACCTAAGCCCAGGACAGTAAAAGACAGGTAACACATTCTAGGTCTTGTTCATCAGTGGGTATTTGATTATGCTATCATCATATAACCACTATTGTATGCAATGAAGCAAGCTAAGACTGATAATACAGACAGTGTAAGTGCATTTCAGACAATGAAAGGAGCAACTGTTTCAGCCCCAGTGCTAGCAAATCCAGACCACACAGATTTTTTTCTGTTCTCTGCTGCCACAAAGGATTCCATGATATCAGTCCTTACTCAAAATGGGTCATAAACCTGTTGCCTATTTTAGTAGACTGTTAGATCAAGTAATGAAAGGTAACTTTCCGTGTGAGAAAGCGCTTCCGGCAGCAGCATTTGCTGCTATTACGGCAGGATGCCCAGTAACGCTGTACGTTGAGCGCTCTACATTTGCCCTAGAAAAGTAAAAGTACACTGACCACTCAAAGAACGACAAGCTATGAAGTAATACTGTCAAACCCATCTATCTGCATTGAGCGCGTACACTCAGTCAACCCTGCAACTTTCCTAGTGCACCCACTAGAGCCCACTGATCATGTCTGCAGTGTAACACTGGAGGAGGACGATCACCTGGCACATGAGGACCCCTGGTCTGATGGCCGACAATTGGTTATTGATGGTTCCTCATGGCTAGACCAGGAGAAAGGCAAAAGGTGCAGCTGTTGTTAAGGCTATTGGTACATCTACTGATTACACCTTACACACATTGCACCTCCTATCCATGCCATCCCAAGACTCAGCCCAAGTGGCTGAGTTAAGAGCATTGAGAACGGCCCTACAGGCTTGTCAGGGTCAGCCAGTAACAATTTTCACGCATTCAGCATATGTAGCTTCTACAGTTCACTCAGGACTGAAGAGATGGGAATGACTAGGATTTCTCTCAAATCTGATGGGACACTAGCAGCACACCACCATTAGCTGACTAAATTGCTGCATTGAAAAAACCATGTCAAGTAGCAGTGGGTAACTGCCAGACACATACAAAAGGAACATACTTGGTGTTTAAGGGAAATGAAGCTGCTGATACAGCAGCATAGGAAGCTAGATTATTTGCAATGCCAAAATGCAGTAGACACACTTTAGATGCAGGTGATTAAGTTGAAATCAAACACTATTCGAATATTTTTACAGAGGCATTATTAGACATTCAAAACGCCACAACATGAGAAAGATCTCTGGAAATCGAGAGGAGGGGAGTGACTGGATTTCCAGATCTCCTTTATAGATCAGCAACTTCAGGTAAAGTTATAATGCCCCAGCCGCTACTTATAATAGCCCTTTGACAACTTCATTTACCAACACACAATTCTAAAAGAGTAATGATGGACGAATTAAATAAAAGCTGGTTTATCCTTAAACTAGGACCATTACTTGACGTATTCCTAGCTTCATCTCATGTGTGTTATCAATACTCTAATAAGAGATCACCAAAAATGCCTTCATCCTCCATTCCAAGACCAATAGGTCCTTTCATAGAATTACACATAGACTTTGAAGATATGATACAAAAATGTAACAGATATAGGTACTCGTTAGTAGTGGTGTATCCTTTTTCACAATAGATTGGAGCAGGACCCTGCTTCAGTTGTGATGCAGACCAGGAAGACAAATTCCTGGTGAGGGAGGTCATACTGAGGCGGGGGGTTCCGGCAGCAATACGTAGCGGTAATGCCAAACACTTCGCTAACACAGTATTTCAGCAAGTTACTAAACTACTAGGAGTGGAACACAAGTGTACCACCTGGAGGGTAACGGAATGATTGAGAGGATGAATGGCTTATTCAAGAGTAATGTGTTGAAGATCTTTAAGACACTGAAAAAGAATTGGCTTTACTACCTTTCCCTCGCTCTGTATGCGTTCAGAAATACCCTCCCAAAGGATCATCATTTGACCGCCTCAAATGTTCCCATACTGGGGCATTAATATATGCCACTTGTTAGAATTGGTATTCCTTGTTGGTCGAGGTATGCACCTAGGCAAAGGAGGCTTCTCCGCTAAGGTGCAGGAGCATTGCATCACTGCTCTTTGATCAGGAAAATCCAGGTAGGCATTCTAATTTTTCCTTTAAACTAATTCAAATGATTTGTTCTGATACCAAGTCTGCAACAGAAAGTGTTTGGCAAGAAATTAATGCATACATGTCTGCCTTAACAAAAGCTATACATGTTTATTCTAAACAGGTTCAGCTGCAACAGTCCAACGGTACTGCACCACCCCTGCTTTTGTCTTCAGCAATAAGCATTGGTTCCTAGGTCTTCGTGCTAAACTTTGTGAGGACATGGAGGGACCCCAAGTTTCAAGGCCCCTACCAAGTAAACAGAGCTCGCCAACAGCAGTAAAAGTGGAGGGGATGCGGAACTGGGTGCACGTAACGGACCGTATACCATTTTCAGCCTCACACCCGCAGAGAGGGGAGGAGGCAGTGGTCCAAGAGTAAATGACACAATAAAGAGACCGTTCAATTTTATTTTTCAGTGGTTATAATTATTACTCATAATTTGCTACTGTATTATGTGTTTTATAGATGCAAAAGACCCCACCAATAGGGAAGAAATATGCTTTCGCAGAGCTGTTTCAATGATACAGATATACATCCTTTGCATGATTCATTACTTGATAATATGTGGTATAAAGATATTCATAATATAGGTATTAATATACAAAATGATAGTTGTTATGTATGTTCTTATTCCCCATGCCATACATACACCACCTTTAGTGGGTCCTAAAGAAGTGCCTGTTAACCCTTTCGATGCTGATGACGAGCTCAGCTCGTCATCACCCACGGGTGTCGTGTGCTGATGACGAGCTGAGCTCGTCATGCAAACAGCAAAATGGTAATTCCCAGCACAGGAGGGGGAAAACGCCTAGCAGCCAAGAGGTTAATATAATGAACTGTTTATTACATCTTTTCTTCTGTATGATAAAAGCACAATTACAGCCAACTCATGTTAGGCTTGTGACCGCCTGGGTTAATACAACTGGATTTGATACAACCCCTGAAATTTTACGAATTCTGACAGATACAATAGAAATAATGAAAGAGATATCCAGAATTAAGGGAGCAAGGCAGAAATATAGTTATGTAAACTGAAAGGAAGCAGTATTGGAACGAGGTATTCTAGGGGCTCTAATCTACTATCCACATGTAGTGATTATTCTGCCAATCCCCTGCCCAAGTTGTGCAGCCAGGCCAGTATTAAGTATCGAGACATCAGTATTTGCCAATAATAAATGGTTTACTGAAGCTAGGATCACATTTAGGGCCATATCTTGATGGAATGACACAGAAGAAAATAGTCTTTTGAGATTCGATGATGTAACAGCATCATGTCAGCAAGTATGGGATGAAAACATACAGAGAAATACTAAAATATGGCAATTGCTCCAGACTGTTGCACAAAATAGTAATATAAGAATGGGCTCGAAGTGTGTGTAATTTGGGTCTGACTTGAGCTTCTCTTATGGTGCAGTCACTCTCCCAGCTGTTTTATTTTGTGCATATGTAATAAACGTGCTTGTTCTCCCTTTGTTACAGATGAGGGGATTAATGATTTTAGCTACATAAAGGATTTTTCACGACAAGCTCACAGGCAATGTGATATTATGACAAAACTCTAAAAACAACTTGCAACATTTTAAACAGTTTTATCGCAGCTTTCTGTGCCACTCTTTGGGAGGAAAAACCAGTGATGCAACAAGAAGAAAGAGTTTAACAATTCAATATGAGGCTTACCATGGGTCTAACCACGATGTCCACCAAGTTTTTTGGGCTAGATTTGGGATGGGAGGGACATTTCTTGCATTGTTTAAAGGATGGTTCTGTCCTTGAACGCTTGATGCTATCAGACGTCTAAATGATCATTATTCCATGAACTGTTTTTCTCCACGTGTTCAGAAATGCTATGCGGTGACCACCATCTTCAGTGACTTACCAATGCAGCTTAGGCCAAATATAGCCAGACTATGATTCAGCATCTGCTTTTGTTTCTTAATGGAGTGATGATTTATGTCATAACCTTCAGACTGAGGTTACCACATAGATAAAGAATCACTTATGAGCATGGTGATGTATGGCAAGGACAAGAAAGATAGGCTATATATTTGTGACCCTCACAGGTCTGCAGGTGATAAGGTAAAGATTATCTTCATAACTTTCTCTGGGTTGCCTATATCAAAACACTAAGGAGGCTATAATGTGCTCTGAATCCATGCATGGACTATGTACATTTCATTTTAGAAGCAGACGACCAGATTTTGCACACTTTCGGTTAGGGAGGGCAGTCAATCAGCCTCAGAGTGGCCATCTTTGCATACCGGTGGAAACTTCTGGTCCCAAAATTTGATACTGGGAATTCTTTCTCTAGGCTCTCACCTGGCATGTTTGCATCCATAAGAAACCACAGTCCTATGAAGTGGCTTTGAAACTATATTTATTCCTACTAGTTCCAGTGAGGTGAAGATTCTCAATGCAGTTGATGCTTCCTAGAGCCATACAGAGTTTAAGAGGGATGTTGAGGGTATGACCAGCTATTAATTTTTTTAATTTGACCCAGAAACAAGGTTGGATTGTTTGGTGGAGGAGCTCAGAGACTGTTTTAGGTCTCTAGTGATCTTGCTAACTCCTCCAGATGAAATCTGTTTAGGTTTCAGAGGAGGTCGGGGAGCAACCCAGTCAAACCATTTTCATTGGTTTGCTGCAGAGCACATCTTCAATGGTAAAGCTGATGAGGAAGCTGCGTGTCTATTAGAGTTATGTTAAGCGGATGTGTAGTGCCTCACTCACCCAGAAAGGATACCCTAGCACAGGAAGGTAGATGACAAACTGAGAGTGAACGGAAACCCGGTCACATTTTCAGCTTCTCTTTTGAAACTGGTAAAGAGCTACTCTTAAGAAGGTAAAGGGGGAGTTTGTTACAGCTAAAGGTCTGCATTCAGCCACTTTCAATACTATGCTCAAGTAAAACAGAAGTCCAGGCTGGTCTCAACTTAATGGCTTGATTGCTCCACAAGCTGGAAGAAACCTAGGTGGTCAATGTCTTAAATGACTACTGGAATGTATGTGCTGGATACATAATCAGCAAAAATGTTCACAAGTCCTATGATGAAAGCTCTCTACATCGGAGAAAATGTGCTTATTTTGTGAGTTTTACAAGTGCAAATGACAGACACCTCCTCACAAGGTTATGTAATTGCAACCTTCCTTTGATAATCCAGGTAGACACAATGTTAAA